>NC_061091.1:2628506-2658506 GCF_015104395.2 Macrobrachium nipponense | reverse complement strand
AGCCATGGGCGCCCTCATGTCTATCTTCGTCCAGCACTGGAGGGCAGTGCAGCTAGCCGTCTCCCTGCCCCTGCTCATCTCTCTCCTCTATTGCTGGTGAGTCCTGCGCTGACGCTGCTACTGAGTGACACATCTATTCCTGCCGACTTGGCATCGTCGAGATAATGAGGCAGCCGTCCTGAAGAATTGTGGGGTTTTGCTGAATAGGAGGGACTGATGTATAGTATGGCGTGTTGTCAGGTTTAGCTAAAATGTTTATTTTAAGTTCCTTTGAAATGTTGTGAATTTGGACAGCTTGTCTTTTCTGAAGTTGAATTGGAGGGCAGAAGCCTCCTGGCTAAAAGGACGTACGTATATTAAAAGAAATCGTTGGGAGAAACTCTCTATCACGAGAGTATATATATATATAATGTTCTAAGGGGGTCCACAATAATAACAGAAAAATGTTAGGAGTTCGTGTAAGATTTAAAAACACTTTACAAAGCTCTCGTCCAAATGGGGAAGTGTTGATATCTGGGAACAGCTGAACCGAAGGAAGGGTTCGAAAGCTTTTGTGAAAGTGTTTTTTAAATTATACACGAACTCTTAATAATTTTTTATGTTTTTTAAATTATACACGAGCTTTTAGCATTTATTTTGGTGTTTTTAAATTGTACACGAACTCTTAAATTTTTTTTTGTGTTTTTAAATTATACACGTATTCTTAAATTTTTTATATATATATATATATATATATATCTAGATATATATAATATATATATATATATATATATATATATAAATTATACACGAATTCTTTACAATTTTTTGTGTTTTTAAATTATACACGCGCTCCTAACATTTTTTGGTGTTTTTAAATTATACACGAACTCTTAAAATTATTATTTTTTTTGTGTTTTTAAATTTTACACGAGATCATAACATTTTGGGGGTTTTTTAAATCATACACGAGCTCTTAACATTTTTTGTGTTTTTAAATCATGAACGAGCTCTTAACATTTTTTAAATTATACACGAATTCTTAAAAATTTGTTGTTTTTAAATTATACACGAATTCTTAAAAATTTGTTGTTTTATAAATTATATACGAATTCTTTAAATGTTTTTGTATTTTTAAATTATACACGCGCTCCTAACATTTTTTGGTGTTTTTAAATTATACACGAACTCTTACAATTATTATTTTTTTGGTGTTTTTAAATTATACACGAGCTCCTAACATTTTTTTTGTTTTTAAATTATACACGAACTCTTAACAATTTATTTGGATGTTTTTAAATTAGACATGAACTCCTAAAACTTTTGGTTTACAAATTATACACGAGCTCTTAACATTTATTTTGGTGTTTTGAAATCATACACGAACTCTTAATATTTATTTGAGTTTTTAAATTATACACGAACTCTTAATATTTTTTCATTATTGTGGACTCTAGAACATTAAAAGAAATCTTATTTCGTTAGTTTCCTATAAAGGTTTTGAAGCATAAGCATTAACCTTTTTTTAAGGAGGACCAAGCCTCTCGCATTAGCACATTCATCTAAAATGCCCTAAGCCAGTTACATTTTATTTCACGAATAGTAGAAGGACTGTTGTAAGGTATATCTCGCCCTCTACATCTCTTATGAATACCAGGACGCAATTAGCACAATCACTAGTTATATTTTGCCTTTAACATCGCCTTTGGCGATAATGATAACAATAATAGTAATATATGCTAGAAATAAACTCTCTCTTAAACATGTTTTTATTAAAAGTAACTGCTGCCTCAGCTGCGTTAATTTTAATTTAAAAAACAAAAAAAAAAATAGAGAAGAACCTTTGTAAAATGAACGTATCTGAGGCAGCAATTACTTTAATAATAATAATAATAATAATAATAATAATAATAATAATAATAATAATAATAATAATAATAACAATAATAAAAATAATGGAATCCAAAGGAGGCAGGATGCAACCCGGAACCCTCGCTATAAATACCACCCAGTCGAATTGGAGGACATTATAATAATAATAATGACGAACTTATTCAAACTCCCAAACCGCTCCCAGCTATCAGCACTTCCCCATTCCATGCCCTTACTTACCAGCTTCAGAGAGAGAGAGAGAGAGAGAGAGAGAGAGCCGTCCATCCAATCTTTCTAAACTACTCGCTAGCATTGTTTCCACACAAATTCTCTGATTAAAAAGCTCCGTGGTACGGCCATAGTCGAAATATCTCTCTGTGTGCACCTTTCCGATCCCTCCTCCCACCCCGCGCGCTTTGTAACTTCAGTAGTAATTTTTTTTTCTTTTCCTTAATTAAAGGAGAATTCTCTTCCCTTTTCCGTCATCAAAGGAGTGATACCTTTTCAGGGCGTACTGAAATCCGCAGATATTTTATTTTAGGTTTACTCTTCTTGTGCTACGAATAAACATACATTTTTCGTTTTGGAAACTGAAATGAAGGATAGACACGAAGAGGCGAGATATATTTTATATTCCGTGTCTTCTTCGTATAATAAATTTTTCACTTACGGAAATAAATGAATAAATTTTTCACTTACAGAAAGAAATGAATAAAATTTTTTCAGTACAGAAATAAATGAATAAATTTTTCACTTCCGGAAATAAATGAATAAATTTTTCACTTACAGAAAGAAATGAATAAATTTTTTCACTTACAGAAATAAATGAATAATTTTTTTCACTTACAGAAATAAACGAATACATTTTTTCAGTTACAGAAATAAATGAAAAATAAATGTTTTTTCACTTCTTTCGAAAGAAATGAAGAAATGTCAGTTACGAAACAAAATAAAATGAATCAAATTCACTTACAGAAATAAATTAATAAATATTTCACTTACAGAAATAAATGAATAAATTTTTCACTTACGTAAAGAAATGTATAAATGTTGTGTAAATTTTTTCACAATACGAGAAAGAATAAATAAATTTAGCACTAAAAACATAAAAACGAAAGTTTATATTTCAAGACAAGACCCAATTTTCCCATTCGGATCGACTTTTTTGATTGATAGATTGATAGAAAACTCCTATAGGTCACAACCACCTAGAGGCACAGAAGTCGACTTGTTCTAAATGTATATCTTTTTATACAAGGCTGTTTTACCTAGTTGGTAGGGGAGGGGGGAGGGGGGGGACGTATGACAGAGAAAGACTGGGCGTTCACTTATCACATTCTAATGTTACCTGTAACTAACTAGTTCGTCCGCTATTATCTGTCTGCCTTGAGATTCATTTAAAATTTCCATGGAAACTTTAATTCGAAACCACCACAAAAAGGAGAAATCAGGACTTCATTTGACGTCCTTACCTCACTTGTTGGCCGAGTTGGTAAAGACTTCACTGAAGTCCTGATTTCTCTCCTCTCTGCGCTCGCTGGTTCGAATCCACGAGAGGACGAAATTATTATCAACTAAAAAATTCCCCTTCGGTTAACGTATATGAAAATATACTAATTCCGAGGTAGAGCGAATTAGATATTAAAGGACTTTTATGGCTTAATGCTTGTGTATGAATCACGGTAATGTGATAAAAATTCATATATATATATATATATATTATATATATATATATATATATATATATAATATATATATATAATTGATATAGATATATATATATATGATATAGATATAGATATATATATATATATCTATCAATATATATAGTATATATATATATATATATATATATATATATATATATATATATATTCCATCAATTTAACCCAACAATGAACAAATGTCTCTTGCCCAAACTACTAATTTGGACCAAGTAAAAAAAAAAAAAAAAACTGACTTAATCAAATAGCAGAACGGGAATTAATGATCTGGAAAAGCAATTCCAGTATTTGTTTTCCATTCTCCTTTAATGGGTTTCTTAATTATACTCACGCATCCTTTGCTAATGGCATTTCCTGTATTTATAATGGAGTTTTCTCATTAACATTTTCTTCACTGTCATTAGCAACGCTACATATTCATGTTTATTACGCCACCGATCGTGCAATCACACCATAAAACAAGTAAGTTTTCTGTTACAGCTTATAATCAAGATCTACCCTCACGTGATCTCGATATAATGATCTGTGAGTCTCGGCCCACGAAACTTTTATAACCACAGCCCGGTGGTGGCCAGGCCTATATCGTTGCCAGAAGCACGATTATGGAATGATTTTAAAAACCTCTTTTTATCACAAATACTAAATAATAATAATAATAATAATAATAATAATAATAATAATAATAATATTAATAATAATAATAATAATAATATTAACAATATTTTATTGAAAATAATGGCAGAATTCACAGAATTGATTTTGTACAATATTCTTTCAATTCTCCTTATGATTTTTCTTTCTGGCACGCTGGTATTATAAAGCAGCTGTCCAATGTTCATCGTGCTCGATGAACATTGGACAGCTGCTTTATAATACCAGCGTGCCAGAAAGAAAAATCATAAGGAGAATTGAAAGAATATTGTACAAAATCAATTCTGTGAATTCTGCCATTATTTTCAATAAAACTTGTTTGAAAGAAGGTCTGTTTCCAGCGTACACAAATATTAACAATAATAATAATTGTGTCTAGCCAATAAATTTATACCATCTTTTCTATTCTTCTATTTAGTTTTTTGTTTTTTTTGCCTAGGAAATATTTTTATTTAATAACTGGCCAATATTCATATCGGTATGACCACGACCTTTGATTTACCAGCCACCAGAATCCCTTTTTTTTTTTCCAATAAAAAAAGTTAAAATGCTCCAATATCCTTTCTGTCAAATACCAATATGAATATTGGTCAGTTATCAAATAAATTTGCTGAACCAGATTAGCGGCTAATATGAAGAATGGAAAATCTGTCATATAAAATTAATTCGCTAAACACAGCCATCGTTTTTAACAGACTATATTTGGAAGAGGGTCTTCTTCCTAAATATCATTACTATTATTATTATTATTATTATTATTATTATTATTATTATTATTATTTTTTTTTTTTTTTTTTTTTTTTTTTTTTACTCTATCACAGTCTTCCAATTCGACTGGGTGGTATTTATAGTGTGGGGTTCCGGGTTGCATCCTGCCTCCTTAGGAGTCCATCACTTTTCTTACTATGTGTGCCGTTTCTAGGATCACACTCTTCTGCATGAGTCCTGGAGCTACTTCAGCCTCTAGTTTTTTTCTAGATTCCTTTTCAGGGATCTTGGGATCGTGCCTAGTGCTCCTATGATTATGGGTACGATTTCCACTGGCATATCCCATATCCTTCTTATTTCTATTTTCAGATCTTGATACTTATCCATTTTTTTCTCTCTTTTCTCTTCAACTCTGGTGTCCCATGGTATTGCGACATCAATGAGTGATACTTTTTCTCTTGACTTTGTCAATCAACGTCACGTCTGGTCTGTTTGCACGTATCACCCTATCCGTTCTGATACCATAGTCCCAGAGGATCTTTGCCTGATCGTTTTCTATCACTCCCTCAGGTTGGTGCTCGTACCACTTATTACTGCAAGGTAGCTGATGTTTCTTGCACAGGCTCCAGTGGAGGGCTTTTGCCACTGAATCATGCCTCTTTTTGTACTGGTTCTGTGCAAGTGCCGAGCATTCACTTGCTATGTGGTTTATGGTTTCATTTTTCATATTGCACTTCCTACATATGGGAGAGATGTTATTTCCGTCTATCGTTCTTTGAACATATCTGGTTCTTAGGGCCTGATCTTGTGCCGCTGTTATCATTCCTTCAGTTTCCTTCTTTAGCTCTCCCCTCTGTAGCCATTGCCAATTGTCATCGCTGGCTAGTTCTTTAGTCTGTCTCATGTATTGTCCGTGCATTGGTTTGTTGTGCCAGTCCTCTGTTCTGTCTGTCTTTCTCCTGTCTCTGTATATTTCTGGGTCTTCATCTACTTTTATTAGTCCTTCTTCCCATGCACTCTTTAGCCACTCGTCTTCACTGGTTTTCAGATATTGCCCCAGTGCTCTGTTCTCAATGTTGACGCAGTCCTCTATACTTAGTAAGTCCTCTCCCTCCTTCCTTTCGTGTTATGTATAGTCTGCCCGTATTTGCTCTTGGGTGTAGTGCTTTGTGTATTGTCATATGTTTCCTGGTTTTCTGATCTATGCTGCGGAGTTCTGCCTTCGTCCATTCCACTATTCCTGCGCTGTATCTGACTACTGGCACTGCCCATGTGTTTATGGCTTTTATCATATTTCCTCCATTGAGTTTTGACTTGAGTATCGCCTTGAGTTCTCTGCATATATTCTTTCCTGATCGTGTCCTTCATCTCTTGGTGTTTTATATCCCCTCCTTCCATTATTCCCAGGTATTTGTATCCTGTCTCATCTATGTGTTTGATGTTGCTCCCATCTGGTAGCTTTATCCCTTCAGTTCTCGTTACTTTGCCTTTTTGTATGTTGACTAAGGCGCATTTTTCTATTCCAAACTCCATCCTGATGTCCCCAGATACAATCCTTACAGTCTGGATTAGGGTATCTATTTCCTTGATGCTCTTACCATACAGCTTGATGTCGTCCATGAACATCAGATGGTTGATTCTGTTGCCTCTTTTCTTGAGTTGGTAGCCGGCATCCATCTTCTGTAGTACTTTGTCATGGGAATTCATGGCTACTACGAAGAGTAGTGGGGACAGTGAGTCGCCCTGGAAGATCCCTCTCCTGATATTAACCTCTGCTAGTCTTATTCCAGAGCTTGTAAGTATTGTATTCCAGTTGCGCATTGTATTTTTGAGGAAGCTGATGGTGTTTTCCTCTGCCCCATATATTTTCAGGCATTCTATTAGCCATGTGTGTGGTATCATGTCGAAGGCTTTCTTATAGTCTATCCATGCCATGCTTAGGTTGGTTTTCCTTCTCCCCACTGTTCTTCATTACCATTTTGTCTATCAGGAGCTGGTCTTTTGCGCCCCTACACTTCCTTCTGCAGCCTTTCTGTTGGTGGGGATGGTGTTTGTCTCCTCTAGGTAGTTATATAGCCTTTCACTGATGATACCTGTTAGTAACTTCCACATTATTGGTAGGCAGGTGATAGGCCTGTAGTTACTGGCTATATTTCCCTTACTCTTGTCTTTTTTATTATTATTATTATTATTATTATTATTATTATTATTATTATTATTATTATTATTATTATTATTATTATTATTCATTTGAAACAGCATCATCTTTAGGGCCCAATTCGCTTTCTATCTCCTTGGACTCGGTATCATAAATCATCTACGTACCTTACGATAATCACTATTTTTATTTTATTCTAATTTTTATAAGCTCCTTAAAATGTGAAATACACCTGACCTTCTAAACAGGGTTATAATGAGATTAAAAATAATAAACAAAAAATATTTAATGTTTTCTTTAAAGGAAATAATCCCTGGGTCTTGCTAAGTCATATGCCAAGATTTTTTTTTTTTGCTTTTTTTTTCTCTCCGTCGTTATCGGGGGTCAGGGGAATGAATAATAATGTAGCGAGAGCGGGAAGAGAGAGAGAGAGAAGAGAGGAGATAGAGAGAGAGAAGAGGAGAGAGAGAAGAGAGAGTTAATTGGCCCAGAATCTATGATGTAAGAAATTCAGAAAATAACATTATTATTATTATTATTATTATTATCATTATTATTATTATTATTATTATTATTATTATTATTATTGTTATTATTATTGTGATATCATAATAATAATAATAACAATAATAATAATAATAATAATAATAATAATAATAATAATGATAAAAAATAATAAAAATAATTTATTATTATTATTATTATGATTATTATTATTATTATTATTATTAGTATATAATTACCCGGGTTTATAAATGTTCAAAAGCTCTTGTTATTAACAAAACATTACAAATCTCCTAGATATCATGATGAAAGATAATAAGAAAGCATTATTAATACTATTATCATTATGATTACCCGCGCTTTCTAAATGTGCAAAAACTCTTTGCTGATAAAATAAAAACATTTCAGTAAAGCAAGCTTTTACCTCACTCCTTCGTCTAATTAAAACAATATAATTATTCATGCATAATGTATGTTATCTATCTCGCTTTGTTCTTTGGTTTTGAATTAATTTTACTATAATTAAACATGCACTCTAAATGTCTTGCAATATTACTTTTAAGATAATTTGAAAATTGTGTAATCCACCAATCTTTCTCCTCCTCCTCCTTCCTCCTCTCCTCTCTTCTCCTCTCCTCCATTCTCATCTTCTCCTTCTCCTTCATCTTCATTCTCTTTCTCCTTCTCCATCTCCTTCTCCTTCTCCTACTCCTCCTCCTCCTTTTCTCCTTATTCTTACATTCTCCTCTCCACACTCCTCCACCTCCTTATTCATCTCCTTCTCTCCATCTCCTTCTACTACTCCTCTTCCTCCTCCTCTTTCTCCTTCCCCTGCTTCTCCTTCCCCTTCCCCTCCTTCTACTCCTCCATTTCCTTCTCCTTCTCCGTCTCCTCCTCCTCCTCAATCTGCTTCTCCTTCTCCTTCTGCTTCTCCACCTTCATCACCTTCTCCTTCTCCATTTCCTTTTCCTTCTCCGTCTCTTCCTCCTCCTTCTCCTCCTCCTTCTGCTTCTCCACCTCCTCCTTCATCTCCTTCTTCTCCATCTCCTTCTACTACTCCTTCTCCTTCTCCTACTCCTCCCCCACCTCCTTCTACTTCTCCTATTTCTTCGCATTCTCCTCATCCTCCTTCTCCTTCTTCTCCTTCTCATTCTCCTCCTGCTCCTTCTCCTTCTGCTTCTCCTTCTCCTCATTCTTTTTCTCCTTCTCCTTCTCTTCCTTCATCTCCTCCTTCTCCATCTCCTTCTACTACTCCTTCTCCTTCTCCTACCCCTCCTCCACCTCCTTCTCCTTCTCCTATTTCTTCGCATTCTCCTCCTCCTCCTCCTTCTCCTCATCCTCCTCCCCCTTCTCATTCTCCTCCTCCTCCTTCTCCTATTCTTGCTCCTTCTTCTCCTCCGCCTCCTCCACCTCCTTCTCCTTCTCCACCTACTCCTCCTCCACTCCTCCTCCTCCTCCTTCTCCTCCTCCTCCTCCGCCTCCTCCTCCTTCTCCTCCTCCATTCCTCCTTCCTCCTCTAACCCTCCTCCTACCTCCTCTCCTTTCTCCTTTCTCTCCACTCCTCCTCCTCCAATCCACCCAGGAATATCCCAGAGTCTCTACGATGGCTACTCACGCGGGGGAAGACTCGGAGGGCGCGCCTCGTGTCCAGCCAGCTCGCCAGACACAACCACCTGGTCCTGCCGCCCACGGTCCACGCCCAGCTGGAGCACCTGGCCGCCCACGTGTACCAGGACGTGCCCTGGGGCAGCTTGGTGACCTTGTTCAAGACCCCGAGGCTTCGGAAGCACACTCTCATCGTGGTCTTTGCTTGGTGAGTTGTGTGAAACTACGTGAATTGAATTTTGACATTTGCTGGACTGAATTTTGACATTTGTTGGATTGAGCTTTGACATTTGCTGGATTGAGTTTTGACATTTTCGGGATTGAATTTTGAAATTTACTGGATTGAATTATAATATTTGCTGGATTGAATTTTGACATTTGCTGGGTTGAATTTTGACATTTGCTGGATTAAATTTTGACATTTCTTGGATTGAATTTTGACATTTCCTGGATTGAATTTTGAGATTTTTGGGATTGAATTTTGAAATTTACTGGATTGAATTATGATATTTGCTGGATTGAATTTTAACATTTGCTGAATTGAATTATGACATTTGCTGGATTGAATTTTGACATTTGCTGGATTGAATTTTGACATTTGCTGGATTGAATTTTGACATTTGCTGGACTGAATTTTGACATTTGTTGGATTGAGTTTTGACATTTTCGGGACTGAATTTTGAAATTTACTGGATTGAATTATGATATTTGCAGGATTGAATTTTGACATTTGCTGGGTTTAATTTTGACATTTGCTGGGTTGAATTTTGACATTTGCTGGATTGAATTATGTCATTTGCTGGATTGAATTTTGAGATTTTCAGGAGTGAATTTTGAAATTTACTGAATTGAGTACTGGAATTTTGAATTATGATATTTGCTGGAATGAATTTTGACATTTGCTGGATTGCATTATGAGATTTGCTGGATTGAATTTTGACATTTGCTGGATTGAATTATGAGATTTGCTGGATTGAATTTTGACATTTGCTGGATTGAATTTTGACATTTCTTGGATTGAATTTTGACATTTCTGATTGAATTTTTTTGAGATTTTCTTTTCGGGATTGAATTTGAAAGTTTACGGGTGGATTGAATTATGATATTTGCTGGATTGAATTTTGACATTTGCTGGATTGAACTTTGACATTTGCTGGATTGAATTATGAGATTTGCTGGACTGAATTTTGACATTTGTTGGATTGAGTTTTGACATTTTCGGGACTGAATTTTGAAATTTACTGGATTGAATTATGATATTTGCAGGATTGAATTTTGACATTTGCAGGGTTTAATTTTGACATTTGCTGGGTTGAATTTTGACTTTTGCTGGATTGAATTATGTCATTTGCTGGATTGAATTTTGAGATTTTCAGGAGTGAATTTTGAAATTTACTGGATTGAATTATGATATTTGCTGGAATGAATTTTGACATTTGCTGGATTGAATTATGAGATTTGCTGGATTGAATTTTGACATTTGCTGGATTGAATTATGACATTTGCTGGATTGAATTTTGACATTTGCTGGATTGAATTATGACATTTTCTGGATTGAATTATGTCATTTGCTGGGTTGAGTTTTGACATTTGCTGGATTGAATTTTGACATTTGCGGATTTGATTTGACATTCTTGACTGGGTTGGAGTTTGACATTTGCGGGATTGAATTTTGACGGGGATTTGTTTGTTGGATTGAATTTTGACATTTGTTGGATTGAACTTTGACATTTGCTGGATTGAATTTTGACATTTGCTGGATTGAATTATGACATTTGCTGGATTGAATTTTGACATTTGCTGGATTGAATTTTGACATTTGTTGGATTGAACTTTGACATTTGCTGGATTGAATTTTGACATTTGCTGGATTGAATTATGATACTTGCTGGGTTGAATTTAGACATTTGCTGGGTTGAATTATGATATTTGCTGGGTTGAATTTTGACATTTGCTGGGTTGAATTTTGACATTTGCGGGGTTGAATTTTGACATTTGCTGGGTTGAATTATGATATTTGCTGGGTTCAATTTTGACATTTGCTGGGTTGAATTTTGACATTTGCTAGATTGAATTTTGACATTTGCGGGATTGAATTTTATTAACCAATGAGCCTACTTTGTAATAGCTTTCTATTGATCGTAATTTGGCTTACTCTTATTCATTTTTCTATAGATTTGAACGATTCGAAGAATAACGTTTTTAGTATTAAAGCTATTTAGTCTTTTTACACTTTTTGCGAGATTTACCTTTTTGAATTACACTGGAATTAGGACTGAATTTCGAGCAACCGAATTTCTACCGCTAATTTTTTTCCCCTTTTACTAATTACATACCTGGGACCAAATGATCAATAGGATTAGAGTTAGTATCCAGTTTCCTTTGCTTTTATTATAGGTTTTATCGTATTTTGTCGTGGGCTTACTATTGTTTGTGGGATTCGACAGGATTTTTTTTCTATATAATCTATTTTGCATATTTTGCGAGATACGGGTGAATCTAGGAGAATGCTCATCAATAAACACAACAACAACAACAACAACAATAATAATAATAATAATAATAATAATTAATAATAATAATAATAAGCCAAGCAACAGAATCAAATTCTCTCCTAAGGACTGACCGAGGGATTAATGAGTAATTTTAAAAGCAAGATTTATTTGCAGTAAATCACTTTTATGTAAGAGGTTGCAATTATTAAAAGGAAAACAAAATATAATGATGTAAACTCGAATTTGAAGAGAGGCTTCTGTTGCTACCTAAATGAAGTCCTAATTCAATAAGATCCAATAAAAACAAGTAAAAAATGCTGTATGAAACCATCAACTATTGACCGTCAAGAAAGCGCTGCCAGATGCACGATCCATAGCTAACTTAAATCTTAAATAAAATAAAGACTACTGAGTCTAGAGGGTTGCAATTTCGTAGTTTTGATGGATGGAGGGTGGTTGATCAACGTACCAATTTGCAGATCTCTAGCCTTAGTAGTTTCTTTAAGATCTGAAGGCTGACGGACGAAGTCGACACAAGAGTTTTCTTTTACAGAAATCTAAAAACCCATAAACATTAATGATAATGACAATTATAACACTTAAGTAATTTGGTTTGAAACTTATATGATCTAATAAGAAAAACCGCAGAGCTCAACGACGATGAGACCAACAACTACAATAATAATAAAAGAGCAATAATACAGCGATGACTCGTCTCGAAACTAACTTCCCTCGTGGGCAAATATTCAGGGTAAAGGAAATCCAATTAGATCTACTTTTCGCGTCTGAAGTTCGGATCGACTGTCCCCAAAACTCGTCTTAAAACTTCGGATGGAAGTTGCTGACAAACTGAAGGGGGAAACGTCGCCCGTTTGTTTTACAAAGTTTTGCGTCTGTGTTTGTTTGTTTTGGGTGGCGAGAGAGAGAGAGAGAGAGAGAGAGAGAGAGAGAAGTAGGATATTGGTGAAACCTTCGATTCCAATCAATGCAGGTTCGCAGGAACGGTTTCAAAATCAATGCAGGCTAGAGATTCAACGACAGTTGTGTACTTTCATGTTAGTAGTCATGAATTCTGTTAGTAAGGTCAGCATCACTGAATCTATTAACTGTTATTTACATAGTAATTGTAACTGCACTTTCTTGTTTTATAATTGTGCATCAGTTATATTTTTTATCGTAAAATTTATTAAAATAAATTGGATCTACAATGTAACAGAGTGAATGCAGTCTACTTTCAGCGTAAATAATCTTCCTTCACTTAAGAGAATTTCCTATACCAAGGGATTCACAACCCTTTGTGAAGCCTTGCTATGAGTCTGAACGCTTAAATTTGTACCAAAAGCTATCAGATGTACCACAAAGGGCCAGTTTCTATATTCAGTATTCAGACGTGGCCCCAAGTGATAAAAAAAAGCAAGATACTAACCACTGCTAAATTCATGTTTTAGATGGTGATTTACGGGTGAATCCAGTATACAGGGTGTCCATAAAGTCCCAGTACCATTAGAAGTATTTATTGCTTGTAATGGTACTGGGACTTTATGGACACCTATATAAAACACAAACATATATGTGTGTGTGTGTGTTTAAATGTATGTCTGCACGCATGTGTCCACACTTATGAAACCATGCCCCGCCATACTTCACAAAAAAACAAAAGCAAAAAAACACAACTTACGAACTCTCCCTTCGCTATTCAGACTGGATGAACCGAGTTATACATTATTCAAGAAAAAATTATCAAAATGGGGCGCTGACGTTTTCCCAAAAATTAACCGTCTACACACAACGAAAATTTAATGTTTCATGAGGGCAGAGAGAGAGAGAGAGAGAGAGAGAGAGAGAGAGAGAGAGAGAGAGAGAGATGACCAAAGTTTGAAAAAATTTCCCAGGGACGTGACGCTCATCTATAAACAGGCAAACTTTACGTTAGCGCCGCTGGTTACTCGAGTAAATACGGAATAATATGTCCTGTGAATCTGGAATGTCGTGAAGTAGGTACTATAGTAGATTCACATCAACTTTGGATTTAATGTCTAGGCCCGTATCCATACGATGCTCTGATTGGCTGTTGATAAGCCAATGACAGCGCTGGAAACTCTCCGTCTCTCCTAAGGGATACGTTTGAAAGAAGTACTATCCCTCAGGAGAGGTGGTGGAACATACATCCTGCCTATGTGAACTCTCTCGAGAGACTGAGGAGAGTTTCCAGTCCTGTGACTGGCTTATCAACAGCCAATCAGGAGCGTCGTAAGGGACGGGCCCAGACATCAAATGCACAGTTGATGTGAATCTACCATAGAATCATAGCGAGAGTTAGAAGTTCCAGGAAGGACGTATGACGCCATTGTTTTATTTATTTATTCATTTATTTTTTTCGAACGTGACGTACGGTCCTCGAATTTGGACTAGGCTAAAAACCAGCCATTTATTGGGTGAATCTGGCGTCTATAGGGTTGAAAAGGCGCCTGATAATACAATTTAAATAAATATATTTTATTAGAGAATTTCGGCGCTGCTGCAGAAGTTTAAAATGTCACTGATTCCCTCATAACGATGACTAATCTATTCCCAGCTCTTCCTCGTATACAAAACTATTCCAGAAATCATTGATTCCAACATCATTACCGATCTATTCCCAGCCATTTCTCTTATACAAAACTATTCCAGATATCATTGATTCCAACATACCTATGACTAATCTATTCCCAGCTTTTTCTCGTATACGAAACTATTCAGAAATCTTTGATTCCAACATAACTATGATTGATCTATTCCCACGCATTCCTGATATATAAAACTATTCCAGGAATCATTGATTCCAACACAACTATGACTAATCTATTCCCAGCTATTTCTGGTATACAAAACCATTCCAGAAATCATTGATTCCAACATAACTATGACTGATCTATTCCCAGCCATTTCTCGTATAAAAAACTATTCCAGAAATCATTGATTCCTACATAACTATGACAGATCTATTCCCAGGCATTCCTAATATATAAAACTATTCCAGAAATCATTGATTCCAACATAAATATGACTGATCTATTCCCAACCATTTCTCGTATACAAAAGTATTCCAGAAATCATTGATTCCAACATAGCTATCGCTGGTCAGTTCCATAATATATTTGATAAATCTAACGATGGCCGTTGGAAGCTATTTTGTAACGGATAAAAAACCTCATTATATTTGTTTTGATAAATGAAAATGATGGTTTAATGTTTGGTTTTGATAAACGAATCAGACAAATAGCTACTAAATTCTGTGTACCAAGCCAAACACTGTTTACAGCCTTTCGTTGTTTTAATTATGACTGACGAAATGCCTGCGCTTTTGCTAAAAAAAACAGGACCTTCGTATTTACCATTTGGGGAAGTTGATATGCTCGCTAAAGCTTCCGTAATGAATGAAATAATTTTGACGAGTGATTCATGTTTTCATTTATTTGTCATTTATTCAACGGTTGCTGCAAATGGCTCTAGTATTGGTAAACATGATTTTGTAAGATTAAAAATAATATTTTCAATAGAATAATGTTCCATGTATCGAAATTCACGTTCACTTAGAATATAATTTCGACAATCGTTGCTGTAAATGCTCTAGTATTGGTAAACGTGATTTTGTTAGGTTATAAATAATATTTTCATATAATATTATTCCACGTATTGTCAATTCGTTGTTGTAACACGAATAGTTGCATCACTTACCACTACAAATTAGACATGACGTCACCAAACCTTGAAGTTATTATTGTACGAAACATGAAAAGTGATATTCAAATGGAAAAAGTCTACAGGATTCACAGACTTGAAATTCTTGCCCCCAGAGAATACTTAAGTTACCCAACGATTATTACACGTATTCTTTAACGTAAAATTGCCCAATACAAAAGATCTGCGGAAGACCGGTGCATAGGAGAAGACTCCCTGGAAAAGTTCGATTGCCTTGTTGAAGTTTACCTGCCTCCGGCCGCTAAGTTTAGGGGCAACTTCCCCCCCCCCCCCCCCTAACGCCCTTGCCCCCCAAAACTCAACTATAAAGAGACCGTACTTGGGTTTAACCAACTTTCGAGTGTTGATTTGAGGTTATGTATCCTCTCTCCACTCTCTCTCTCTCTCTCTCTCTCTCTCTCTCTCCTTCAAAAACTGCAGTGTAAAAGTGAGATTCTGTTCAAACTTCCTTGAAAAGAATTCTTTATAGACTGAATTGCAGCTCTCTCTCTCTCTCTCTCTCTCTCTCTCTCTCTCTCTCTGGTCCAGTAGCCGTAATATCCTATCAAAAAGAGGTCCTGCTAGTATTATATATATATATATGTATATATATATATATATATATATATATATATTATATATATATATATATATATATATATATAATATATATATATATATATATATAAACACTACTAACAGGACCTTTTTAAAAAAAGGATTTGAGGGCTACTAGACGATGGGGAAAGTTAGTCCTAGAAAAATCGAAACTTTCACGAATAAAATATCTCTTAAAAGTCCTCCCGTTTAAACCAAGGTCCTGTTACGTCTTCGAATGAATGTAGAGCACAATTGTGCAAAAGAGAGAGAGAGAGAGAGAGAGAGAGAGAGAGAGAGAGAGAGAGAGAGGTGAGGCGGTGGAGGGGAGGGGGGTAAAGTTGTTATTTGTAAAACTACTGTTCAGTGGGAAACCGAAAGAAAAAAAATCATCTCAACAACTATTCTGTTCAGAGAGAGAGAGAGAGAGAGAGAGAGAGAGAGAGAGAGAGAGAGAGAGAGAGAGACTATAACCTCCATAAAATCGAACCCATCAAAGTGGTTTCCACTCCAGGCAACTTCGCCCATAAGTGTAAAGCAGCCATTACGTTTTACTATTTTTTTTTTTTCATTCCCTGTCTCTGCTGGAATGTTTATGGTCATAAAAGAAGGCCCCTGGAAACCACATCTCTAGAAGTCATCCCTCGGAAGGGGTGGGGGAGTATTACCCGTGAATGTCAAGAACATGACCTTGACCAGAACTTTTCAAATATATAGATTTGGGAGTGAAAGGAAATCACAAGTGACTCTGGCCAGAGGCTGGAGTGGCTAAGGTTTTTTCCCGTGTCTATGGAGGCGATTTCGTATCTATAGGTAGACGGGTCTTGGCTCTCTCTGACAGTCCACAAAATACTTCGAGAAAAGATGAGACGAATTTTGAAGAAGCTTAAAAAGTGTACTAAACATTCCGTCACGAGCATCTGCGCATGAAATGAAAAACTTAAGAATGTACGAATGGCTTATCATTATAATTATGTATTTGTTCTTATTTAAATGATAACCCATATTCATATGGAACAAGCTCATAGGGTTCTCCCCTCCCCTACGATGAATAGGAATCTTAGATAATATATATATATAATATCTATATATATTATGTATATAATATATTATGTATATATAAGATGTATAATTAAATATAATATATAGAGATCCATAGATATAGATATAACAGAGATAGTATAGAGATATAATAGATGTAGAGAGTAGTATATGTATTACATAGTACAGATAGATTATATTATAAATATAATATTATAATATATATATTAATGTATACCATTAGATAGATATAAATATGTATATATATATTATGTAGATAGATATATATATATATGATATATATTAGTATATAGAGATATATATATTATATGACATATATATATATATATCCCATATATCTATAGATATATAACTAATATACTATTATATATATATATGATATAGATACATATATATATACATATATCTATTAATATATATATTATATATATATATAATTATATATATATCACACACACACATATATATATACATATATATATATACATATATATAATAATATATATATATATATAGTATTAATATATATATATACACATATATATATGATGATATATCTATCTATCTATATATATCCAAAAGAGGGCGATTCCAAAGTTTTAACCATTTAGTCCTCAGTAAATAATTTTGCACAGAGGTTGCTAGCACCAAGAATCCGACCCACCAAAGTGCACTACCAACCAGAGCCTAACCACTTCTCAGGTCAACAGCTCAATGAACTTTCAATTTACGGCACGAACCTTCCCCTCCCCCACCCGTGGGATCGAACTCCTGGTCTCTACCCACTTCCCAAGTGATGTGAAAACATCACTGACTATGTTGGCAACTAATGCAGCACAGAATCCAATCGATCGTTTAGAGGGGGTTAATCACTTCAGGAAGTGACTGACCTTTCTATTGAGGCTGGTCGCAGCTGACCGATTTCCAATCAGGTCTGGATGCGTTTAAATAAGAGAGAGAGAATGCAGAAACCTCCTGATTACGGAATTTTGCTGCTCATGCGCAGAAGAATGCTCCCACAGTACTCCCCCCCACACCCCACCAATAAACAACCACACCCCTCGTGCCAAACCTCACCAAGGAACATTCTTAAATAATAATAATAATAATAATAGTAATAAGCATGGCATGGATTGACTATAAGAAAGTCTTCGACATGATACCACACACATGGCTAATAGAATGCCTGAAAATATATGGGGCAGAGGAAAACACCATCAGCTTCCTCAAAAATACAATGCACAACTGGAATACACTACTTACAAGCTCTGGAATAAGACTAGCAGAGGTTAATATCAGGAGAAGGATCTTCCAGGGCGACTCACTGTCCCCACTACTCTTCGTAGTAGCCATGATTCCCGTGACAAAAGTACTGCAGAAGATGGATGCTGGTTACCAACTCAAGAAAAGAGGCTACAGAATCAACCATCTGATGTTCATGGACGACATCAAGCTGTATGGTAAGAGCATCAAGGAAATAGATACCCTAATCCAGACTGTAAGGATTGTATCTGGGGACATCAGGATGGAGTTTGGAATAGAAAAATGTGCCTTAGTCAACATACAAAAGGGCAAAGTAACAAGGACTGAAGGGATAAAGCTACCAGATGGGAGCAACATCAGACACATAGATGAGACAGGATACAAATACCTGGGAATAATGGAAGGAGGGGATATAAAACACCAAGAGATGAAGGACACGATCAGGAAAGAATATATACAGAGACTCAAAGCGATACTCAAGTCAAAACTCACGCGGAAATATGATAAAAGCCATAAACACATGGGCAGTGCCAGTAATCAGATACAGCGCAGGAATAGTCGAATGGACGAAAGCAGAACTTCGCAGCATAGACCAAAAAACGAGGAAACATATGACAATACACAAAGCGCTACACCCAAGAGCAAATACGGACAGACTATACATAACACGAAAGGAAGGAGGGAAGGGACTACTAAGCATAGAGGACTGCATCAACATCGAGAACAGAGCACTGGGACAATATCTGAAAACCAGTGAAGACGAGTGGCTCAAGAGTGCATGGGAAGAAGGACTGATAAAAATAGACGAAGACCCAGAAATATACAGAGACAGGAGGAAGACAAGCAGAACAGAGGAATGGCATAACAAACCAATGCACGGACAATACATGAGACAGACTAAAGAACTAGCCAGCGATGACACGTGGCAATGGCTACTGAGGGGAGAGCTCAAGAAAGAAACTGAAGGAATGATAACAGCGGCACAAGATCAGGCCCTAAGAACCAAAGAACGATAGATGGAAATAACATAAAAAATAATAATAATAATAACTGAGAAGGTGGAAACCAAATCGCCCCACTTACGTGAAAAAACTCGTATTACAGCAATAATATATATATATATATATATATATATATATATATATATATATATATATATATACGAAAAAAACACCAAAACCGCTTGCAAGCAAATATAGAAACATCACAAAAACACCCGTCCCATAAAGAGAAAAAAACGCACGCAGTCGCAATCCCATGGAAGATGCTGAACAAGGCACCAGATCCTCTCTCTCTCTTTCTCTCTCTCCTCTCTCTCTAATCTCTCTCTCTCTCTCTATCTCTCTCTCTCTCTCTCTCTCTCTCGCAAGAGACCTTTACATTTACTCTTCAGTAGTCAAGAGATCTTTCATGCACAAAAATAAGAGTATGAAAAAAAAATATATATCGTACGGTTACGCTGCAGCTTTCTTTCAAAATCATCACCGTACGTGTCTATTTATGTTCTCGTTACTGCAACTACTACTACCACCACCACTAAACAACAATAACAATAATACAGTTGTATTCTCTTGTGACGACTAGTTATTTGCAGCTGAAAGACAATGGAAGGCAAATAAAAGCCGCGCGTATAAAAACAAGAATCATACATTTGCGTGAAACCAACCTGCTGTTAGACACTACTATACTCTGTTTTTTTCCATCTGTCCATCCGCCTGGTGTTTGCACATGGTAACACTGCGTCCAGGGCTTCAAATAATATCCTATTTCGAATATTAACGGTGTAATTCGCATACAGTAAATTATTAAAACACTTTTCAATTGCAAATGTACACCCAGATATCCTTTTATTTACCTAAAACTTGCACATAGCGTAACTATTTAAGGCCCGGGATGCAGTGTTACCATGCGGAAACACCACATGCGGATGGACATATGGAAAAAAAAAAACAGAGTATAGGTAATCAAACAGAACTTCCTAAAAGAGGAGAAGCTGGATAAACAGAAACAGTAAACCCAGACTTGAACAAATCAACTTACTGTAGTACGAAGGGTTAGATAGGACTGGGATTGCGTTCGTAGATTTGATACATGTCAAGATTTGAGTAACTGGCTCCTGCGTTAAGAGCCTTAACATAATAATACAAGTAGGGACGCCCTAAAGCCGATAAACTCTCAAAGCTTCAAGTTGAACCATCAAAGGGCTTAACTAGGCATCTCGGAACTCTCTGCTACATAAACGTTATTGTTAATTGCATTTCAAATAGTCGTCCAACATCAATCTGCTAATAATATGACAACGACCCAATGCGAAATGATTCTTTATGGAGGTGAGGAAACATAGTTTAACTAAGCCTTGTATTCGAGGACTATCGAATTTGGTGCTGATATAAATTTTTGAGAAAGTTATAATGCAATGATTAAAACATCATTTAAGTATGAGTTAATTATTATCTAAAAATAAACCTTATGTGGGATGAAATTTAAAGACGTAAGGTTTTATCTGCTGAAGAATTTTTCTTTTATCTTCAATGCTACTTTTGGAGATATTAGCATTAGAATAGCGTTGGGATTGGGCTGGGTTGTGTTGGGTTGGGCTGGGTTGTGTTGGGTCGGGCTGGGTTGTGTTGGGTCGGGCCAGGTCGGGTTGGGTTTGGCTGGGTCGGGCCGTGTCGGACCAGGCTGGGTTGGGTCGGGCTGGGCCAGGTTGGGTCGGGCTGGGCCAGGTTGGGTCGGGCTGGGCCAGGTTGGGTTGGGTTATGCCGGGTTGGGTTGTGCCGGGTTGGTCCGGGCCGCCGGAAACGAGCCCGTTTCCAGTAACGACTTCACTTCCTGATGACAGCAATGCAATTGGTTCTGTGAAATATGGGAGTGAGATACGAGTAATAAACAGACTAGGAGCTGATGAATTGGGACAGTAAGGAAATATGAGAGTATCTGGTGAAAGCTGGAAGTGAGGATATGGTCGCTTGGCACTACGGACACTTTAAATTGAAAGGAAAATAGAGCATGGTCATTACTGATCAAAGTGGTGAGAGTATGATCGGTACTGATCATAGCTCGAAGCAAGAGCGTGATCAGTAAGGAAGGAAGCCAAATCTTGAAAGCTAAGGAATGATCAGTAGTGATCACATCTGGAAGTGAGAGTATAGTCATTATAGTCACAGACGGAAGGAAAAAAGTTATCATTATTGCATGCAAAAGCAAAAAGTAAGAACATGACGGGTGCGTAAGTAAAGTGTGATCACTTTAATGATCACGCTTTACTTACAGAGCTATAGTTCTTAAGTTTTGCTTTTGCATGCAGTAATAACGCCTTTGCTTCCATCTGATCTCTTTTAGCCAAAGCTTGACAGGCTGATTTGAGAGTTACTGGAAAAAGACGGCGTTGAAAGCCTCAGGGGAGAATATAATTAAGCAAATAGGACAATATATGAATGAAACTTTATACATCAGACACCAAATGATGATTTTAACTTTTAAAAAAAATTCAGTCGCACAAAACTTGAATCCTCCAGGTTCGCTGTATCAATGACCGACAGCCTCTTCCGGAATGACCTCCCGGTCTTTGGAGACGACGAAGAAGAAGCCAGCGGAGCGGAGACCGAGCTTGGACGAGGGGAACTGGATAAAGGAAGAAGACCATTCCAGCGCTCCACCTCAGTCCTTGGAACCAGGAGCGACCTGGGGATCCTCCTGAGCGCTGGAGTGGAAGGCGCTGCGGTGATCTTGGCGGCTGTTCTGACGACTCAGTTGTACAGACGGGCTTACCTGGTCATTCATCTCATGCTCACAGCAGCTGCTTCCATTGTGGTGATCTCGGTGACGCAGTTAGTGAAAGGTAATGTCGTACTTTGTGGTACGTATTGCGAGGCAAGTTCTCGTCCAGTTAGTGTAAGGTGATTCAGGTGTTCTGTGTTTCAATTGTTTTGAAGAATGCAAGGAATTGTAATGGGATTCTACTATGTAGTGTTGAGAGATATTATTTGTATAAGCGCGTTCTCTTGAATGAAAAAAATCGATCTCAAAAATTGCAAATATGGTATATTGTATATTTTGGAATTTTCGAGCAAAATACTTCCCCACATTTATCAATTTATAAACAACTCACTTTTGTGTGTGTATATATATATATATATATATATATATATATATATATATATATATATATCAAGCTATAAATGTCCTTTAATATCCAATTCGCTCGACCTCGGAATTAATATATTTCCATACATGTTAACTGGAGTCCTGATTTCTCCTCTGTGCGCTGGTTCAAACCCACGAGAGGACGAAATTATTATCAACTGAAAAAAATTCACCTTCGGTTAACATACCTATATGAAAATAATATGAATTCCGAGGTAGAGCGAATTGGATATTAAATGACTTTTGTAGCTTAATGCATGTATATGAGTCACGGTGATGTGATAAAAATTCATATTTATATATATATATATATATATATATATATATATATATATTATATATATATATATATATATATATATTGTATATATATATATATATATATATATATATATGTGTGTGTGTGTGTGTGTTTTTCACAAGAAATCCGAAAAACCCGGTACGATCTAACAATAATTACGCTCGAGTACAATTTTCGTATTCGCTGGAACTGAATTTAATCATTAAAACAACCTAGAGATAATTTGAGTTCCTTCTCCATCTCTGGGTTTTGTCAATAGTCTCGTCTAGGCCTTTTGAAGCCAGTAACTCGTGTGTGGTGAAATTGGTTTTGTGCTAGTCTGCCAGTTTTGGTTTCAACGGCTTGTTCAGATTTCGTCATGGCAGTTTCTCATTCGGGATGTGTTCGAGAATGTGGTTATTTCAAATTCTGCCTCACGTCATACGTGCATTCTTGTATACAGCAGCACCGTCCTTGCATTTATACTTAATTTATTCTGTATACATACACAAGTATAAGTTAGCTATATCTTAGTTTAACCACGTCATATGTTAATTCTCGTATTCAGTTACACCGTCTATGCATTATACTTAATTTATCCTGTATACATACACAAGTATAAGTTAACTATACCTTAGTTTAACCAGACCACTGAGCTCGTTAACAGATCTCCTAGGGCAAGCCAGAAGGATTAGATATTTTTACGTGGTTAGGAACCAGTTGGTTTGCCTATACCTTATTGTGGAATCCGAACCACATTGTATCGAAAAATGAATTTCTAATCAATAGAAATAAACTCATTTGATTCCTTCCTGGCAGAGCAGGGAATCGAACTCGCGACTACCTAATCGGTAGGCGAGCACGTGACCCACTCGTCCAACGAGGAACTTTATCCATAAAGATAAATGAGTCACGTAGTCTTTCGCTACACAATTAATGGTGTATAGACAAAGATTACAGTATAAACGTGTTAATAAACTTCACCCAGTATGTGATGAGGGACACACCTCTTGGAAAGAGACCGGTTATATAACTGATGAACACAGAGATGGCTGCGAGTTCTAAGTACTCGCGAATCTTTTCACCAACACTTGTCGATATCCATTCACCCGTTCTTGGGTTAATTGGCTAATAAGCGCACTGAAGCGCACACACACACACACTAGGTCGGAAACATAAGTCTGACAACTCCATTGTCGAAGGTACTGAAAGCCAAAGTTACCTGAGATATTTTTGCCTTCCCAATACCAACTATTTCATGCTATCTGTCCTTGGGTTTTCTGTCTTACTCCCCTATCTTCTCTTTGTGCCAACCTGCCTTCCTTTATTCTTACTCAAAACGCATCTCTAAATACACTTATCCATTCTTTCTCCTATGCTAACATTTTCCCCACTTGTTCAAAGTAGCTGTACATTTCAATTTACTCCTCTGCCTCATATCCAAATCAAACGGTTCGCCTTGATACCTAACGAATCTGGTTTCCTTTAATGACATTCAAAATCCACACTTATCCTCAGGCATTCAAGATTCTGCTGCCTAATCTTCTGCAAACACCCTGCTGCCTTCCTGGCCTCGGTGTGACTACTCCCCTCATCATGCCATCATCAATTACATTTGCATCGAATAAGGATGCATAAGTAACGCAATGAACTTCGGATATAACAGGCACCAAAGGCGTTATGGAGACAACGGACCTGCACCATCTCGCGATTCTGAGATGAGAATTTGATTGGATATTGAAGCAGAAGAGACCTTTGCCTATTCAAGTCGAAGCTCTTCAGGTGTTATATGTAATTGGGAGTCTGTTCTCCACATTGTTACTGTTTCTGCGCCTTCTCGCTGCTGTTATTCATTTGTTTATTTGTTTTTCTCCTGACTTCAGAGACTGCGGAACTTGATCAGCTTTGATGAATTAAGGAGTCGTCTCAAAAGTCATCTGAATCTGAAGAATCAATAATGAGATCTCATTTTCTCACTTTCCCTTTATAATATATATATATATATATATATATATATATATATATATATATATTTGTAAGGTCAGAATCGATATGAACTTATAGCGTCTCTGTTGGCTGATTGGATAGCGTCACTGACTGTCCTGATTTCGTCCCCGTCCACTAGGACGGTGGTTCGATCCCATGGGGGGACGAAATTATTATCAACTAAAAAATTCCCCTTCGGTACATATATGAAAATATATCATTTGGGAGGTAAAGTGAATTTAGATATTAAAGGACATTTGTAGCTTGAATTGATATATAAATGGATCACGGTTCGATGTGATAATTATTCTATATATATATATATATATATATATATATATATATATATATATATATATATATATATATATATATATATATATATATATTTGTAGGCGGGCACACAAAGGCATTCGATACAACTGAAGGTTTACCGCTAATGCCGACGTTTCACAACTACACTGTTCCATTATCAATAAACCTTCAACTGCATCAAATGCGTATCCCTGACGCGTACAAGTAAGGTTTTGAGAGCTGCAGTTCCAATATTTGAGTGTATATATATATATATGTGTATATATATATATAATATATATATATATAGTATATATATATATATATATAAACCTCATAGTGCAGTGGTCATGGAATTTTCCCCACAAGCCAGAACAACAAGGTTAGAATCCTACCAGGTATACCGGGTCAGAATTAGGACATTATCGGTTAAATCCTATTACGAATCCCATGAGGTTCTATCACCTATGTGGCTGCTAACTGCCCAAGGTAGCTCACCGTCAGAGTACAAACCAGTGTGGGGCTAGCAGTCCCATCCTAAAATGCATTTTCAAAACCAGAAAAAGACAGCATTTGACTTTCTCTCATCTTCTCACTCAGAGTCATGGCTGGACGTCCAAGCACTGGCCACATCCCTCAAGTTCGTCGCCATGCTGATCGCAGGCGGCGCCCGCGTCGCCGTGGGCGTAGTCAGCGTGGAGATAGCGCCCACCACTGCCCGCGCGTCGGCTGTAGGTCTCTGCGCGGCCCACGCGGCGCTCGGCGAACTTCTGACACCTTTTTTAGTACTTGTTGTAAGTGCGTCTTTTAATTGGTTTCATTTCAGCATCTGGAACATCCTCCGGATTTTTTCATATTGCCAGAAATTTGCAATAAATGCAAACATAATCCCAGTTGAACACAGACACACACACACACATAGCCCTATATATATCGAATAAAAGGAGGTCATAAAAACGCCAAAATATAGAAAGTAAGTAACTGCTATATTTCAGAGACGGCTGTCTCTCTCTTCATTACTTGCCTGAAGAGAAGTCTCTGAAAAATAGTTACTTAACTGCTATATTTTGGCATTTTTATGGGCTCCTTTTATTAGACGGAATTCTGTTGTAACAAAATATTTTTACCAGATGTATATATATATATATATATATATATATATACATACATATATATATATATAATATATATATATATATATATATATATATATATATATATGTATATATATAGATATATATATATATAATATATATATAACTAATATATATATATATATAGGTATATATATACATCATATATTCCCATTTAAATGATGTTTTGATCAGCGCATTATAATCTTATCAAAACTGATGATTTCAACACCAAATTTGATAGTTTCCAGAATTCCAGGCTTAGTTAAACTATGTCTCCTCACCTCCGCTATAAAGAATCATTTTGCATTGGATCGTTTTTCCCATTATTAGCAGTTTTGTCTTGGAAGACTATTTGGAATGCAATTGACGAAAAAGTTTATGCATCCGAGTTCCGAGATACCTAGTTTAACTTAAAGCTTCGTGAGTTATCATAGCCTTTATGTCGTCTTACCGGTAACTGAGTGAATATAGTCGGTATCACTCCAATTCCAACTATTAATGCAGAGGCTCAAATCCCGAACTAGGTTGGCACATTAGTCGTATACAATTCCTTTGAAAAGTACTTAATCCAAAAAGGAAACTCAACTAAATAGTCATGTAATATTTGAAGATTAGTAACTTGAATATTCATTAAAAAAGATATATATATTTTACCAACCAGAATTAATACCACTGACATTCAGTATTATCTTGCTTTGATTTTTTCAATGTCCTTAGATTTTTTAATTATAAAAAGTATAACTTCATAATTCATTATTATTATTATTATTATTATTGAACACATATGTGACATTTCCTTTGATGAGAATTCTCAGTAAATAATCTCTATCACAATAGTGTCATCTGCTCAAACAAAGAGTTAATTACTGTCAAGACAGCATAAAAATAGATCTCCACTTCCTGGAAAATTTCCAGGAAAAGAGTGATTAAAAACACACACACACACACACACACACACACATATATATATATATATATATATATATAATACTACTATATATATATATATATATATATATATATATATTATATACATATATATATATATATATATATATATATATATATATATATATTAATCATAAAAACAAGATGAAAGAAAGCAAAAGATGCTTCATTTGAACAAGTCTTTTTTTCTAGTTTGGTAATCTAATAATTCACTGGAAAGTATTATTTACTTACGTTTTATCCTTGGAATGTGTCAGTGATCTGATACCGTAAACTCACTGACTTCCCCTTTATTCTACACAGGCAAAGATGAGTTATTCATCTGTTCCTTGGTTAATATCAGCAGCAGTCTGCCTAGTAGCAGCACTGCTTGCCCTGCTCCTCCCAGAAACCTCTGGCACTAGCCTTCCTGACGTAGTGGACGAAGCAGAAGTGGTGGGACTCTGTTCCAGAGGTGACGTCATCAAGGCCTGTGACGTCGGGTATGGAAGGAGTCCTTACTGGGTGGAAGTGGACGGCCTGATCGTCAGCAGAAGTGTTTCTGAGGTGGGGACGGACGACAGCGACAAGTTCAAAAGCCTCCGTCTCAACCTGGATTCGCAACTGGTGCCCAAAGAGTCCCAACACGGTGACAAGAAGCTTCCTAGACTGGCGCATGGAGCAGGACCATCGCAGCTTATGGTGCTGCCGCACGTCAGTGACAGAAGGAGTCACTGCAGCTGTCGCCACTCGAGGTCTACGCTGTCCCTCGGCTCCACGTGCTCGCAGTGTTCCGTCATTTCCCTTGTGGATGTCAGCCGTGTCAATGGAAACAACTCTGACACAACTGATTCGAATGATTCTGAGGGACAGACTGAGAATGTGGCGACAACCAGTGCCGATCTTCACATCAAATCCAATGCTTTTAAACAAGCGAAAAAAGACCAGAGGACTCTTCACACAGAAGACTCTCACTTTTCTAGCAGCAGTCCAGAAGTACAGGAGGAGAGAATCATTCCAAAGACAAAGGATATGACGCTCGTATGCGATGACATTTTGGAAAGGAATGTTTTGCTGACAGCTTTGCAAGGAAACACCTCTTCTACACCAAGCTACAGTGCTATGGAAAGTGATGTGAGCGTGTCCATGTGTTCCTTACAGTTCAAACACAACATGGGTTCAAAGATTTCTGTTGGCAGGAAAAGAAAAACTGCTAGAGATGGGTTGCCTTCTGTACCAAAATTACCTTTAGCACCTCAGGCAGGGAGGCTGTTGCTTGAAAGGTTCATGTTACGCAGTTCACAGTCACCTGAGGGGACAAGTGAAACTTCATCTGACTCTGGACATAACCTGAAGAAAAAATCGGAGGACAAAAACGTAAGTGGTAAGAAGAAACTTTACTCACTGTTTGGTGGAAGCCGCGGGAAAGACAATCCATCAGGAAAAGATAAAAAGAATAGTAAAACAGCTACGGAAAAACATTCACCATCTGAGGGCAACAGTGACGAATCTCTCCCAGACACCCTGGATTCTCAGCTCGATCTCGTTTCCACAGAACAGGAAAAGGCTCTCACAGTCAGTTTAATCTCACCAGGAAACTTCATGACCCACAACAATCTCAGTTGCAGTTCATCTTTGGAGTACGACGTGTCCAGAGGAGGCTCAGAGATAATCTCACATGCTCTCCAAGACGATACTATACACATGAAAGTGTTTGAAATGGATCTCGGAAGGGATGATGACGATGCTGAACAGATGAATCAAGCTGTGAAAATGTTCGACAGCAGTGAAGCAGAATGCAGCAAGGCAGAACCAGAGACCGTGAGTGGATGCCCTGCTGGGAGAGGTGTAACAGATGAGCACAAAGGGGAAGCAGACGAGAAAAAGAGAAAAGCAAGCAAGAAGACTTCAAAACAATCTCATTCTAAGCTCCATGGGTCTGAACAACTGGAATTGGATGGATCAGGAATTGCAGAGCAGTCCTACATCTTGAAAGCTGTTGACGTTAGGGATATTGACAAAACAGATCTATAGTACAACACAGAACAGCATCCTGTGCTGTACTGTAAGAGAATTATAAACCTACCAATTATGTTAAGTTATATCACTGTGAGCAGGTCATAGAGGAGGAACGGTAGCCAAGTATTTCCGCTCAACAAAGAAATAAACTTTCTTTTCCTTTGATTTTAATGAATTACTGACAGCAACCAGGTTCAAAGGTATGGTAGAAACTGTTGTATGGCTTATCTTTTGGAATAAATGGATTCATCTGTTTCTTTTTGTGTGTGTTTGCATGTGCGTGTGTGTTTACAACTTGTGTGCAATGTTAATTCTAAAACTGAGCTGGCTTATGAAGCCACATATTGAATGTCCAGACAAACGGGGAATACCTACACACAAGGGGGATTGTAGCTATTAAGCGACTCTGTCCCTGCCACATGTGTCGTATGATCAAAGTCACCTGCCTACCACTGTATCTAAACCAGAGGCCCAGGAAAAGGTCCCGGCCAGGGACGATGCCATATAACTTAAAATGCCCGGTGGGTGTAAATTCTCCCCAAGTAATAGTGAATTTGATATTAAATGATATTTGTACCTTAATATTAGTGAAAGAGAGTCATGCTTGCATCTAACAATATATGTAATATATATATATATATATTTATATATTAAAATAAAATAAATAAATAATAAAATCAAAGAAATTTAAATAAATAAATTAAATAAAATATATATATTTATATATATATATATATAAGATTTATATTAAAATAACAAGAAAATATATAATATATATATTCTAGATTATATATATATATATATATATCTTTATATATAGATATATATATATATATTACAACATAGGTATATACATATAATATTTTTGCTCTAT
>NC_061091.1:2591006-2623506 GCF_015104395.2 Macrobrachium nipponense | reverse complement strand
AGGACTGTGATAGACTGAAAAAAATAATAATACTAAATTCAATTTTCGACTCAAGGCTATATAATCTCCAGCACGCGTCAAGTCAACGAATCACTTCCTTTAGGTCACGTATCCTTAGCCTATAGCTGTCTCTGTCTGTCTGTCTCTCTGTCAGCCTGTCTGTCTGTGTTGTACTTTCGTCACAAGGTAGTGCAGAAACTGGTTCGGTTGGAGAGACGAGATTTTAAAAGTGGTCATTCGGATGATCAACTTTCAGGAACAAGCAAAGTGCACGTCTGATGCACACACACACACACACACACGTCTCTCTCTCTCTCTCTCTCTCTCTCTCTCTCTCAACAAGTGCGAATCTCAAGTGTGCTGGAATTGTGCTGATTAGATGATGTTATTGGGGCACTGACAAATGTAGAAAGTAGTCTCGAAGTGTATAAATATTTTCCTGGCTGGTTACTTCTGTGCCTCAGTGGACGAAATGATATCGGTTTCCAACATAAGCGAAGGGCAAAAACACTCCTCTTGTTTACATAAACACGCTACGAAATTATACGCAGACACTTCTTGTACACATTCTCATATCATGCAGGAACGAAAGCCTTGCGATATGATATAAAAAAAAATGTCTAGAGAATTCCGATTATCGTACGATACTTTCAGCTGGGGAGCTGAGAGTTTCATGGGTCTAAAACTTTGAAATATTTTGGGGGGAAGTTACAGCCATTTACAACCAAGGGCCCCAGTTTAATATATTTATAAAACAACCGTTTTCTCTTGTGGGACATCAAAACAAAGAGAGAGAGAGGAGAGAGAGAGAGAGAGAGAGGAGAGAGAGAGATTCTGTGCAAACGTTATGATAACATATTATATAATAATAATAATAATAATACAACCAGAGGGAGAGAGAGAGAGAGAGAGAGAGAGAGAGAGAGAGAGAGAGAGATTCTGTACAAACGTTAAATGATAACATAATAATAATAATAATAATAATAATAATAATAATAATAATAATAATACAATAAGCCAGAGAGAGAGAGAGAGAGAATTTAGAGATTCTGTACAAATTAAATAATAAATGAAATAATAATAATAATAATAATAATAATAATAATAATAATAATAATAATAATAATAATAATATCAGCCAGAAAGTCAACTTGAAAAAGTATATTGGTAAATAGGTGGTAACCATAATAAAAAATCATCGCAACATTCTTACCATTATCATGTTCAAAAAAAAAAAAAAAAAAACTGACCGTTATCATGTTTTTCAAACAAAATAAAAAAATAAAAAAATAAAAAACGCACTCGATGACATCAAAATTCGTACTCACGTCAGCAACGTCATAATATTCATTACAATATATTCACCGACCGTCGTGACCCAAACCTCATCCCTGAATACCCCAAATTTGGTCAATAACCGGTCCAGCTGCATTCCTGGCGGTGAAATGAGACATTTCAAGACATCATGCACTTTTTAACTGACACCTGCTGTAAGGAGTCTGATGACAAATGCAACAGCTGTTATTGCTTGCTGTAAAGGAACCATCAATTCTGACAGCAAATGAAATGGCTGTTAACAGCTGCCGTAAGGAAGCTGGTGACATATGGAACAGCTGTTATTTGGTTGCTGTAAAGGAACCACCAATTCTGACAGCAAATGAAAGAGCTGTTAACAGCTGCTGTTATGGAAATCAGCAACAATTCTGACAAGTAAGAGAGCTTCAACAGCAGTGGCTGATGTATGGGGAGCAAGCAATAAAATGCCATTTCATAGAAAAAATATAATACATTTTTATAGGACATCAATTGACAGCTAATTCTCCCTCTTGTATATGCAGGTGAGTATAATCAATTTTAGAACATGTCCACTGACATATTATATTAATAATATAAAAGACAAAAATGACTACTAATAGAAATATGGGTTACTCGTATAGTGACTCTGAGTAGAGGATTGCTTTGGAGGCTCTCTCTCTCTCTCTCTCTCTCTCTCTCTCTCTCTCTCTCTTTATTCTCAACCTTGATTTACTGTGTTCGTTTTATCAGGTGACAATCACTTAAGAATGAGAGAGAGAGAGAGAGAGAGAGAGAGAGAGAGAGAGAGAGAGAGAGAGAGGTACTTTGAAAATGGTTGTCTTTGTAAATTTATTATCAGACACTTTCTCTCTCTTTCCTCCTTTATCTCTTCTCTCTTTTATGAGAATATCACTCACATCAGAGAGAGAGAGAGAGAGGAGAGAGCGAGAGAGAGAGAGAGATTCACACTTTTTTGAAAATGGTTCAACCTCTGTTCACACTATCTTACTCTTTCATGCTCTCGCTTGATGTAACCTACTCTTTTATGCGACAATCGTTCGGTTGAGAGAGAGAGAGAGAGATAACATAGTCGTTCACCTTAAGACTGTTAAAAAACCAAGCCCCGATAATGCTTCATAATGGCCACATTCACATTCGGCACAATATTTGCTCTCGTGTACGAGTATGTCGTTGTTGTCATAAAAACAATAACTAAAATGCCACCAGAGACCAGTCTCTCTCTCTCTCTCTCTCTCTCTCGTAAAAGGTTATAGTCAGCAGACGCTTGAATCTGTTCAAGAGGAATAAATAGAAATGGGCAAAGAGATCGAAGGTGAGTCAATATTTGAATCACAATTTAGGTTTGCAAATTAATACAAAACTTGGAAATAGCGATTTTTTTAGGGGGGGTGTTTGGGGGCGGGTTTTGTGGAAGTGCTTTTCTGGGGGGGGGGGGGGTGTTTTCTTAGCAAGGGGAAAAGTGTTTTGTGAGGTGGAATTATTTTTTGGGGAAGGGTAGAATTTTGGATTTAAAAATTTTTTTTAGGGCATTTTTTGGGGGGAGGAGGGTAAAAGATTTTTTGTGGGAGGGTGGGGGGGGGGTCGAGGGGCGGGTTGACAGGGAAAATGTTTTTAGGGGGGTTTAGGAGGCGGGGGAGGGTGATTTTTGGCGGGTAGTGTATTTTGAGGGTGTTGGAAATTAATTTTTTTTATTATTTTATTTTTTTTTATTTTTTTTATTTTTTTTGGGCTGACGTGTGGGTGGGCGCCATAAATTCCCCGTGGAGACAGCGACGTGGGCGGCTGAGATAGGAAAGTGGGCGTCTCTTGATCTGTTTGAAGAAACAGGAGATTTGACAGAACCTTAATTAGTTTTCCTTGGTTATGATGGATTTGGTTTTCATTCGTATGTTTTCTCTGTTTGTTTTCATTTCTTTCGTTGTTTGTGAGTCTTAAGTCGGTTTCATGGCTAACGATGATATGATATCAATTCTGGGGGGTTGTCTAGACATTCGAAACATTTAACTGCATAAGTATATCCCGGCAATATACATACACACACACACATATATGTGTGTATATATATATATATATATATATATATATATATATATATATATATATATAAATAGCGTAGGGCTAATCATTTCTAATATGAGTAGCCAAAAATATATTTCGTTTATATATATACATATATATATATATTTATGTATATATATGTAAGTGTATATATATATAAATATATACATGCATACATATGTACATACGTACATACACATACATGCAGACATACTTCTATCTATACATATATGAAATACATTTTTGGCTGTTTATTTTGAATAATCTTAACCTTACACTCACAAATTATAATATATATATATATATATATATATATATATATATGTATATATATATATATATATATATATATATATATATATATATATAGATAATGTCTGCGTGTGTGGTTGTGTATTTTATCATCTCTGTAAGCAAATATGTTTTATGGCTTAAGCTGTAAATTGTGCTATTTCAGTTGAAATATATATATATTTTTTTTAGTTTTTTTCTGTTTCAATTTTTTTTCCTTTTCGTATATATTTCTGTCCCGAATCATTTGAAATTAATGAGAGCCTACGACATCTAATCTTTTGTCCTCTACATCACTCTCGAATAAATATATTTTTCGACTGTTTTCTTAGGACGTGGGAATATATTTTTATTACCCGAGTGAACTGTTTATTTTACCGGCTTCTGTAAGACCTGGAACGTATATATTATTTATACACTTATTCTCTGTCTCGGGTGGAATGGGTCTTTTTTTTGTGCTTTTTTTTTAAAGACGTGGATTTAAAGAAAAATTTCTCCGCCTAGGGTTATAATTTTTATTTTATTTATTTATTTTTTTGTGTGTGAAGACGTAATACCTTGTTTCCCTTTTTATTTTTTACCTTTATCAAGGGATTTCTTCTTCTTCTTCTTCTTCTCCTTCTTGTTTCCCTTTTATTTTTTACCTGTAGCAAGGAATTTCTTCTTCTTCTTCTTCTTCTTCTTCTCTTCTCTCTCTCTCTCTCTCTCTCTCTCTCTCTCTCTCTCTCTCTCTCTCCCCTTTTCGGGATGTTACGCAATGAATAACTGAAAAGGGCAAAATTATTCATTGGTTTTATTTCAGGATGTGATTCATAAAAGCGATTACTCATCCATTATCCAAATTTTACAGACTTTTTTTTTTTTTAAATTCAACGTTCGTTTTTTTCCTGCAACGCTGGTTTTTTTTTTCTAAACTACGTTTTTGTAATCATAGTTCGTTTTTTCCATCATCGTTCGTTTTTTTCTTCATTCACTTTTTTCCATCAACGTTCGTTTTTTTCCATCAACGTTCGTTTTTTTCTTCGTCGTTCGTATTTTATCCTTCAACGTTTTTCCTTCAAATTGGTTTTTTCCTTCACCGTTCGTTTTTTTTCCAACTTCGTTCTTTCCTTCAAAGTCCGTTTTTTTCAACGTTCGTTTTTTTCTTCAACGTTCGTTCTTTTTATTCCCGGTTTGTTTTTTCCCGTTTTTTTTAAACGTTAGAGTATCTATAAAAACACTTTGGTTCTAAGGGCCTTTAGGGGCCCTATTACATTGAAAAGCTTAAAAGCAATAATTACCGTCTCCCATTTCTTGTTTACCTTGAGGTGTCCCCATACCAATGCGATATCACAAAGGTTATCATTTCAGCTCCTACGATTTTGAAATGGGAATATTATCACGCAAAAAATCATAAATTAAACCCTTTCTTTTCACATTCCACGTTCGCCATTAAATAGATATGATACCCGTTTGTTGCGGGTAGCTAAAATATTTCAAGTTTCGTTAGATAACCATATTCTGCTCCCATGTGTATCGAGCAGCGCCTCCAAGACTTCTGTATACCACATGGGGAACCTTACCATTGGATCGACAATGGTCCAATGAGTCAGCATGTGTGACATTAATCTTCAAACAACTTATTTGTGAACATAATAAAAAACAAAGTTTTTATGTTTCCATTTTTTGTAGTTATAGTCAGATTGACAATTAGGAGAACCGTGCAGCTTTTAGGGTAATTATTTACTGGTGGCAGGCCAATGGCCTATGGCTAGTAAACAAAATCTAAACACAAAAGCTTGGCCGTTATAGGAAGCTTTCCGCCGTATATATCTTAAATGACGAAATCGAGCAGGCATACTACTGTGGATTTACTTTCCCCTTAATCCCGGTCATATGAAAGTATGAAAGAAACAAGAAGTTCTCTTTTTACATTCTACGTTATAACAATGCATAACACATAATTTCGGTTTAAATGATCTTCTCAGACATTTTTACAAGCGACATTAACTCAACATAGCGCATGAGATACAATACTCTTTCACGCAGCTAAGTTTATCATGAGGTGTCTGATGAAGGACCTATCTGATTCTGATGGCGACAACGTCCAAGAGATAAGGAACTGGTATAAGTTCTGTTACATTGTGACACAGCTGTTCGTCCCAAGGACTCGAAAACGGAGTGAGCTGATTAACCAGTGACTGAGAAAGTGGAAGGAGGCTGACGGGGCTTCAGTAACGATTTGGGATCTATCATTGTTGATCGATTTGAAAATCAAAAGTATAAACGAGCAATAACCATCTGGACTCCTGGCAGGATGAACCAACACGAGTGCTTTACAATTATTATCAGAGAAGAAAGCTGTAACTGTGAATTTCAAGATACGTTACAGCAATATTTGATTAATTGAAGAATTAACTGAATTATATCCATATGCTTAAAATAATATTTTAAGCAGAAGATAGATTTTGTTATCAGGGAACGTTCTGTCCCCTGTAAGTTCAATTATAGGCTCGACATAGATTTTGTCATCGGGAAATGTAATTAAATGCCTCTTTTGTCCCCTAAAAGTTCAACTGTTGTCCCGACAGATTTTATCATTAGGAAATGTAATTAAATGCCTCTTTTGTCCCCTGTAAGTTCAATTATAAGCTCGACATACATTTTGTCATCAGGAAATGTAATTAAGTGCATATATTTTTCTTGTCACCTGTAAGTTCAATTATAAGCTTGACCAGCGAGTATGAAAGTTCGGATTTTGTGGGTCCTGACTTGAAAATGAGGACAACTTCCGGCACGATTAAAACGTCAAAAGAATTAAAATAGAATAGAATAAAAAATTTAGGCCAAAAAGGCCAAGCGCTGGGACCTATGGGGTCATTCGGCGCTGAAAGGGAAATCGAAAGTTAAGCAGGTTTGAAAGATGTAACAGGAGGAAAACCTCAAATGACACAAGCAGTCGCAGGACTTTCATTTATTAATCAGAATCAGCGACAATGACCTTTCATCGATTTACATTATTTCCTATAACCAAAACATGTATGAAAAAATTATATTTAGACTCGAGTAAGATAAGGATCTAAACTAAACAGAGCTGCTCTTACTATAACTATGAAGATTTTGATAGCAATGCTCTTACTAAAACTATGAAGATTTTAATAACACTGTTCTTACTATAACTATGAAGATTTTAATAACAATGCTCTTACTATAACTATGAAGATTTTAATAACAATGCTCTTAATATAACTATGAAGATTTTAATAATGCTCTTACTAAAACTGAAGATTTTAATAACAATGCTCTTACTATAACTGTGAAGATTTTAATAACAATGCTCTCAATATAACTATGAAGATTTTAATAATAATGCTTTTACTATACTATGAAGATTTTTAATAACAATGCTCTTAATATAACTATGATTTTAATAGCAATGCTCTTAATATAACTATGAAGATTTTAATAACAATGCTCTTAACTATAACTATGAAGATTTTAATAACAATGCTCTTACTATAACTATGAAGATTTTAATAACAATACTCTTATTATAACTATGAAGATTTTAATAACAATGCTCTTACTATAACTATGAAGATTTTAATAACAATGCTCTTAATATAACTATAAGATTTTAATAGTATGCTCTAATATAACTATGATTTTAATATGTAATGCTCTTACTATACTATGAAGATTTTAATAACAATGCTCTTACTATAACTATGAAGATTTTAATAACAATGCTCTTACTATAACTATGAAGATTTTAATAACAATGCTCTTACTATAACTATGAAGATTTTAATAACAATGCTTTTACTATAACTATGAAGATTTTAATAACAATGCTCTTACTATAACTATGAAGATTTTAATAACAATACTTTTACTATAACTATGAAGATTTTAATAACAATGCTCTACTATAACTATGAGATTTTAATAATGTAATCCTACTATAACTATGAAGATTTTAATAACAATGCTTTTACTATAAACTATGAAGATTTTAATAACAATACTCTTAATCATAACTATGAAGAATGTTAATAGTTTAATTGCTCTTACTATAACTATGAAGATTTTTAACTAACATGCTTTTTTTTTTTTTTTTTTTCCTTACTATTACTATGAAAGATGTTAATACAATGCTCTTAACTATAACTTAGGAAGATTTTAATAAACAATGCTCTTAACTATTAACTTATGAGATTTTTAATATGCAATGCGTTTAATATAAGCTAATGAAGATTTTAATAACAATTGCTATTTACTATAAACTATGATAAGATTTTAAGTAACAATGCTTTTTTACTAATAACTAATGCAAGAATTTTAATAACATGCTCTTACTAATAACTATGAAGATTTTAATAGCATGCTCTTAAAACTAGCCTAATGAAATTTTAATAACATGCTTTACTATACTCTTGACGATTAATAACAATACTCTTATATAAATTATGAAGATTTTAAATAACAATGCTCCTTAATATAACTATTAAGAATTTAATAACCAATGCTCTATTTTAATAACCTAATGAAGATTTTAATACATTGCTTTTACTATAAACTAGGAAGATTTTAATAACAACTGCCTTTTACTATAAACTATGAAGAACTTTTTTAATACAACAATTGCTCTTAACATAACTATGAAGATTTTAATTAGCAATGCTCTTTACTATAAGCTATGATGATTTTAATAACAATGCTCTTAATACCTAACTATGGAAGATTTTAATAACAATGTTCTTACTTAATAAAAACTATGAGAAGATTTTAATAACAATGCTACTTACTATAAAAGCGATGAAGAACTTTTAATAACAATGCTCTTATATAACTATGAAGATTTAATTCAATGCTTTGTAAAACTATAACTATGAAGATTGTTTAATAACAATGCTTCTTGACTATAACTATGAAGATTTTAATAACAACTGCCTTCATACTAAAAAACTAGGAAGATTTTTAACAAAACAATGCCTCTTCTAAAACGTGAAGATTTTAATAACCTGCTCTTTACAAAACTATGATTTTAATAACAATGTTCTTACGATAACTATGAAGATTTTATTAACAATGCTCTTACTAACTATGAAGATTTCAATAACAATGCTCTTACAAGATTTACATAGCCATTCTCTTTAAACTATAACTAGAAGATTTTTTAATTAACAATGCTCTTTACTATAACCTATGAAAGAATTTAACAAAAAAATGCTCTTACTAATTAACTATGAATATTTTAATACGATGCTCGAATTTTAATAACCTATGAAAGATTTTAATAACAATGGCTCTTACTATAAAACTATGGAAGATTTTTTAATAACAATGCTCTTACTAAAACTATGAAGATTTCAATAAACAATGCTCTTACGAAGATTTAATAGCAAAGGCTCTACTAAAAACTATTTTGAAAGATTTTAATAACAATGCTCTTACTATAACTATAGAAGATTTTTAATTACATTTCTTATATAACTAATGAAGATTTTTAATAACCAATTGCTTCTTGATTAACTATGAACTATTTTATAACATGCTCTTCTAAACTCTAAGATTTTAATAAGCAATGCTCTAATAAAGACTTAATGAATTAAATTTCAATAACAGTTCTCGAACGAAGTTTGAATAACAATGCTCTTTATTATAACTATGAAGATTTTAATAACAATGATCTTACTATAACATATGAAAAAAGATTTTTTTTTAAAAAATACAAATCCCCTTCCTTAATATAACTATGAAGATTTTTTTAATAACAATGCCCTTCCCCCCTAATAATAAACCTATTGGAAGAATTTTTTAAAATTACAAATGCCCCCCCCCTCCCTTTAATTATTAAAACATAAATTGAAGATTTTTTTAGCATAACAAAGCCTCTTATTTAAATTAATATTACGAAGATTTTGTTTTTTTTTTGTTTTAAATAGCAATGCCTTCGTTATTAAACAACTAAGTGAAGAAATTTTTTTCAGTAGAACAAATGCCTTCTTTTACGAAGATTTTTTTAATTAAGCCATGCCCCTCTTACTTAATAACCTATGAAAGGAATTTTTAAATTTTAAAACCAATGCCCGCCTCCCCTTTTTAATATAACTAAATGAAAGAATTTTTTTTTTTTTTTTTTAATAACCAATTGCTTTTCTTATTTTAAACTAAAAACAACTTGGAAAAGATTTTTTTTTTTAATAAACAATTGCTCTTACTATAAACTTATGAACGATTTTTAATAACAATGCAACCCCTCTGTAAATTTATAAAACTTATGAAGATTTTTCAATAACAATTGGCTTCCCCTTTACGAAGAACTATGGAAGAATTTTTTCAATTAACAATGGCTTCTTAATTTATAACTATGAAGAGTTTAATTTTAAGGCAATGCTTATTTATAACTATGAAGAATTTTAATAACAATGCTCTTACGAAGATTTTTATAGCAAATGCTCTTAATATAACTTGAGATTTTAAAATAACAATGCTCTTACTATAACTATGAAGTTTTAATAACAATGCTTCTTATATAACTATGAAAGAATTTTAATACTGCTCTTAACATAACTATGAGATTTTTAATAAACAATGCTCTTAATAAAATTATGAAGATTTTAATAACAAATGCCTTTTACTATAATATGAGAATTTTAATAAACAATGCTCTATAACTATGAAGATTTTTAATAACAATGCTCTTTAATATAACTATGATTTTAATACAATGCTCTTATATAAACTATGAAGATTTTTAATAACAATGCTCTTACTATAACTATGAAGATTTTTTTTAATAACAATGCTATTAATATAAAAAGCCTGAAGATTTTAATAGCAATGCTCTTACTATAACTATGAAGATTTTAACAATGCTTAATATAACTATGATTTTAATAACAATGCTCTTACTAAAACTATAATTTTAATAACAATGCTCTAATATAAACTAATGAAGATTTTAAATAACAAAAATGCTTTTTCTAAATAATATAAGAATTTTTATAACAATGCCTTTTCTAGGAACTATTGCAAGATTTTAATAACAATGCTCTTAATATAACTATGAAGATTTTTAATAACAATGCCTTCTCCTAAAACTATAAGATTTTTAATAACAATGCTCTTAATAGAACCATGAAGATTTTTAATAACAATGCTCTTACTAAAAACTATGAAGATTTTAATAACAATAGCTCTTAATAATAACTATGAAGAATTTTAATAACAAATGCTCTTAACTAAAACGATGGAAGATTTTAATAACAATGCTTTCTTTACTAAAACTATGATTTTAATAACAATGTTCTTACTATAACTATGAAGATTTTAATAACAATGCTCTCACTAAAACTATTATTCTAATAACAATGCTGTTAATATTACTATGAAGATTTTAATAACATTGCTCTTACTATAACTATGAAGATTTTAATAACAATACTCTTACAAAAACTATGATTTTAATAACATTGCTCTTCATATAACTATGAAGATTTATCTTATCTTCATCTCTGCTGCAGTGAGATTGGATAAATCAAGAAGACCTTGTTGCTAGGTCTATTTTTTTTTCTTTTTTTTTTGGCAGAGGCCGAGGAGAAGGGTAACCTAATTTATCCCTCTTCAAAGTCACAGGAAGGCAAAAAAGACAAAAGCGAACAGAGAGAGAGAGAGAGAGAGAGAGAGAGAGAGAGAGAGAGAGAGAGGGGGGGGGGGGGGACTTTACTTTGAAAGACACAGGAAGGAAGGAAAGAAAGACAAAAACGAAACAAGAGAGAGAGAGAAGCCGCAAGAAGGAAGAATGACAAAAACGAAGAGAGAGAGAGAGAAGAGAGAGAGAGAGAGAGAGAGAGAGAGAGAGAAGGACTCTACTTTGAAAGACACAGAAAAGAAGATAGGAAGACTGGAAGGTAAAAATTGAACGAGCCTTCACTCTGCAAGAAACCGCTGGACTTCGCTACCCGAATGAATGAATGTATCCAAAGGACTTTCGGCCCATCTCGGTATAATTATTCTTATCAGTCCATTAAATGTCAAGATGTCAGACGCCTTCGCGCGGGTTGGGGTGGGGGTAGGGGGTGGAGGGGACGCAGGCCCAGAAATATGCCGCTGGAAGCGGCCGACGAGATGTAGCTAATTAGACGCAGTTTCTTACGAGGATGGGGTAACAGTCTGATAGAAATTAGGACTGGAAGTCTTCCAGGTAATTAAAAAATTATAGTGCCTCTGAGAGAGAGAGAGAAGAGAGAGAGAGAGAGAGAGAGAGAGAGAGAGAGGTGAGAGCTAGTATATTCAGGTTTTGAACAGAGACACAGGAGCAGAAATTTAACATAACCAGATAGTTTAAAGTGTCTGATAACTGAAATTTTAAACAAAGCAAGTAATGGAGAGAGAGAGAGAGAGAGAGAAGAGGGAGAGAGAGACGAGAGAGAGAGAGAGAGAGAGAGAGAGGTGGACTAATTAAACCAAATTCTGAACTGATAAAATTAAGAGGATACCCGTTACATTACAATTCCTGATAAACGAGATGTTCAAAGAAAGAAAGTACCTTACCTTACAGACCTTACATCTTGTTCGGGTTGCCCCAGGTCCCTCAGTGTGAGGCACCTCTAATGTCTACCAGAGAGTTGCTAGTACATCTTCCGGTATATTTTGCATCTTCCAATCTTGGATGGTCTGGGATGCAGACCTTACCTTACAGACCTTACATCTTGTTCGGGTTGCCCCAGGTCCCTCAGTGTGAGGCACCTCTAATGTCTACCAGAGAGTTGCTAGTACATCTTCCGGTATATTTTGCATCTTCCAATCTTGGATGGTCTGGGATGCAGTTTAGATATTTGTCGAGCTTATTCTTAAACACATCTACGCTCACTCCTGATATATTCCTCAGATGAGTTGGCACGCATTGAATAGACGCTGCATTATCGATGCTGGTGCGTAGTGGATTAATGTCCTGTGTCTTTCCTTATTTTTTCCTGGTATAGTTTTGGGCACTATTAATCTACCTTCTGCTTGCTCTTTCTATGCATATTTTTTAGTTCCATGATATTTTCTGCTATTCCTTCTATCTGGTTTTTCCATGCCTGAATTATCATTGTAGCGTTCTCTTCTCCTTTTCTAGACCTATATAATTTTAAGAATTGTAGTCTTTCCCAGTAGTCCCTAGGTCCTTAACTTCTTCTATTCTAGCTGTAAAGGACCTTTGTACACTCTCTATTTGTGCAATATCCTTTGATAGTGTGGGTACCATATCATATTGCAATATTCAAGTGGACTACGAACATATGTTTTATAAAGCTAATCATGTGTTTCAGCTTTTTCTTGTTTTGAAGTGCCGTAACAACATTCCCCCCATTTTTGCTTTTTTTACATTTTGCCCAAACAGAGTTGCTATTTGATCATTGCATAACATGTTTCCTATTCATCATCACACCAAGGTCTTTAACTGCTTCCTTATTTGTGATGGTCTCTTTATTAGGTCCCTTATATGCATATAGCTTTCTTTCTCTGTCTCCATAATTTATTGATTCAAATTTATCAGAGTTAAATACCATCCTATTTACCTCCTGCCCAATCATATACTTTGTTAAGGTCTCTTTGTAGAGCGTTCCTATCTTCATCACAAGTAATTCTCTACTTATTCTTGTGTCATCTGCGAAACACTCACTACCGAATCCTTCACATTATTGTCTATGTCGTTCAATCATAATAACAAACAGTATTGCAGCTAACACCGTACCTTGCGGCACACCGGATATTACCTTGACTTCATCCGATTTCTCGTCGTTTGCAATAACTATCTGTTTTCTGTTGTGTAGAAATTCTTTTAACCCATCTTCCTACTTTATCCACGATATTGTGTTTTCTAATTTTCTTCGCTAATATATTATGGTCTACTTTATCAAAAGCTTTTGCAAAGTCTAAATAAACCACATCTGTTTTCATTTCCGCTTTTCATATTTTTGAATATGTTCTCACGGTGGACTAACAGTTGGGTTTGTGTACTTTTTCCGGGTACGAAACCATGTTGTCCTTTATTAAACAAATTATTTTTTATTAAATGTTTCATAATATTTTTCTTCATTGCCCTTTCATACACTTTCATAATATGTGATGTTAGACTCACAGGCCTATAATACTTGCCTCTAGTCTTGATCCACTTTTGAAAGTAGGGGTAATAATATGCTAGTTTGTGGCTCATCATAAATCCTTGCCTGTATCTACACTTTGTCTTAATAATATTGCAAGTGGCTTTGCGATAGAATGAACTACTTTCTTTAACAAAATAGCAGGAATTCCATCGGCCCTGCAGCAGCTCCATTTTTAATTTCATTAATAGCCTGCCACAATATCAGCTTCATTAATATCTATGTCAGCTAAATATTCACTATTTTCATCCCTTACTTCTATATCATTTTATCTTCATTATCTATTTCTAGGGGTGAATTCTCTCTTATATCTGTTTTCTGCCAGTATGTTGCAAATTTTTTTCCTTTTTTTGCATTTCGTTAATCTCCCTTTCAATTCTCAGAGGGCCTATTTCTATTCTTCTTTTATTCATCTTCTTCGCATATGAGTATAATAGTTTGGGGTTTGCTTTGAATATTTAATAGGTTTTTTCTTCCAAGTCCCGTTTTTCATTTTCTTTTGATTGTATCATCTTTTGTTCTGCATTTTCTATCATACTTTTAGTTCCTAATAACTTTCCATGCATTTTTTTCTTTTGCAAGACCTTTTTGGACTTTCTGATTTTCTGAACAATGATCCTTCTGTTCTTCCCTGGATGCATGAATGATGTTTACTTTTCTCTTCGGTATATATTTTTTTTCCACTATTTTCTCCAATATTTTTTTTTTGTATAATAATCTCCGTATTTACCCTTATGTCATCACTTACGAAAATGTTATCCCAATCTTTGTTTAATTCTTCATTAATTTCTGACCATTTTATATTTTTACTGTAAAGTTGTATTTTCCATATCCTTCCCACTTTTTCATTTCTTGCTTATCTCTATTTTTCACTTGCTTTGGAATGAACTGTTAATTCTATGACATTATGGTCTGAAATACTCGCATTATAAACTTATTATTTCTTTAACATAATTCATCTCGTTCACAAATACTAGGTCTAAAGTATTTTCCTTTCTTGTTGGCAGGTGATTTATTTGTTGAATGTTGTATTCTAGTAGCATATCTAATAGCTTTTCAAATTGCCTCTTATCTTCTGCACTACTATTACTCTCTTTTTTATATGTATAAGTACAACCACAATCTCCTATTCGTTCTTTCATTCTACGAAAGGAAAGTTGAAGTCACTAGATAGGAGAATAGTCCAGTCCTTGTGATTTCTACATATATCAATCCAATTTTTTCAATTATTAAGTCAAACTCTTTAGTATTAGGAGGTCTATATATTACTATGTTCATCAATTTTTCAGATTCAAATTCTACCGCTATTAGTTCACATTCTGAGTTACTATATTTCTCATATATTTTCCTGTTTTTTGTCTTTCCCATATATTGCGGTTCCCCCTTGATTCCTATTTTTTCTATCTGATCTATAAGTTTTGGAACCCTTTTATTTGATCATCATTCCCAGTCTCTTGGGAATACAGGTTTCACTATATTCATTATATCTATTTTCTTTTCATTTATGGGTTAGTTCTTCTAAGTACTCTATTTTTCTTTTTTGAGTTACTCGTAACTAAACCCTGCGCATTCATCACTATGATGGTTTGCGTGTTGTTTTTTTTTTTTCCCTTCTTCCCCCTTCATTTATACGGTAGTAAAATAAGGATTTCCCCCATGTCTCTTGTTTTTTTTTTTTCCTGTTTTCTGGATGTTGTTCTTTTTTTCATTTAGAAATTTCCAGAAATTCCTGAACATTAAAAATCCAACTTTTCCATAATATTTGATCTTCCTTCATCATAATTATTCATTTTGTGTCTGAATCTGCAATTTTTCCTTTTTCCCGTCCGTTTCTTCTGCAATATCCTCTTGCATAATAAATACAGTTATTATCTCTTGAGTAGAATTTCGGAGCTGATGCTTTGAAATTTTTTGTTGACACCTCTGCATATCTCATTGGTGGTTTGCTTTTCTCTTTTACCTGATATTCTTGATTTCTCTCTTTAGTTTCTTTCTTATTTTGGATTTTATTACTTGGTTGGTTATTTATTTATTTGATGATTCATGGCTACAGGGTGCATATATTTGCATTTTTTGTCGAACTTACATCCTTTTCCTTCTTTTAGGTTTTTACATATTTTGGATGCAGATCTCTGCAATCATCCCCATATCCATCTAAGTATGCACATTTACCATATATTTCATAGTTTTGACATATCTTAGGATGTTTGTAGTAACATCTTTCTCCAAATCTGCAATTCCCTCTTTTCAAAAGGTTGCAGATTTTGTCTTTTCTTTTTGTCTATTTTTTCCTCTTTCCCCGTCATTGTGTAGATCTGGGTAGAGCCTCTTCGGGATTTGCTTTTGTGTTGTCATATCGTAATTTATTTCTTCGTAGGTATGCTGCTTTATTGCCTCATATGTAGTATCAATGAGTATCTCTGCATCCATACTTTTATCTTGTTCTTTGTTTTCCTTATTTTTTTCTGTCATTTCATTTTTGTTTACTTCTCTTCCGTTTTCCTCTTCTTATTTTTCTTCTTCTTCTTCCTCTTCCTCTTCTTCTTCATCCTCAACTATTGTCATTCAGTCTTGATTTAATAACATTGTCTATCCATGATAGACATGTTGAACAAAAAATTTTCTGTATCTTTTCTCAAATCTTGTATTACCTCAGCACACTGTGGATGGTCGGAATGTTGCATGCAGCACATTTTCTGATTTAGGTTTTGTGGATTGACTATGCTATACCAAACCTTACACAGTTTGCATGCTTTTGGCATTCTTTTTCCTAATGCATCAATTAGGATATTCACAAGATTCACCTTATTCATTTTCTTTGTCGGAATATGTTGGTTTTTATGTATATTTTTTCTTTATGAGTCTCTTGACCACTTGGATTGGAACTTCTTCAATTATTTTCAAGATGTTTTTCATTAGATTTGTTTTTCCAGTTTGAAGGATTATATCCTTCTAATATATCTATGATGCTTTTTTTTTTTGCACTCTTTTGGTTAGGACTGTTGCTGATTTCATAGATAAGAAATGCCAGTTCCCTTCCTGCTACCTCATCGTATTGCGAATCTGCTAAACCACGCCAAATTACGCCACCTCTTCCCGCAGTTTGGAACTTACTGCCATCTTGTTCTGATTTATAGTATTACACTTGATAAACTAACTTAGAAGACGCTTTATCCCTACTATTTTCACACTAATCTTATCACCGATAGGTTCACGAACACTTCTAGATATTTCTCAAATTCTAGTCGTATGTTAAACTTGTGATATCTGTTGATTAATCTGACTTCACGCGGGTACGTCTCACCAAGCAAGATGGCTACTGCAGTTTAGATATTTGTCGAGCTTATTCTTAAACACATCTACGCTCACTCCTGATATTTTCCTCAGATGAGCTGGCAAACGCATTGAATAGAACGCTGCATTTCGATGCTGGTGCGTAGTGGATTAATGTCCTGTGTGCTTTTCCTTACTTTTCCTGGTATAGTTTTGGGCACTATTAATCTACCTCTGCTTGCTCTTTCTGATATTTTTAGTTCCATGATATTTTCTGCTATTCCTTCTATCTGTTTCCATGCCTGAATTATCATGTAGCGTTCTCTTCTCCTTTCTAGACTATATATTTTAGAATTGTAGTCTTTGCCCAGTAGTCTAGGTCCTTACTTCTTCTATTCTAGCTGTAAAGGACCTTTGTACACTCTCTATTTGTGCAATATCCTTTTTGATATGTGGGTACCATATCATATTGCAATATTCAAGTGGACTACGAACATATGTTTTATAAAGCATAATCATGTGTTCAGCTTTTCTTGTTTTGAAGTGCCGTAACAACATTTCCATTTTTGCTTTACATTTTGCCAACAGAGTTTGCTATTTGATCATTGCATAACATGTTCCTATTCATCATCACACCAAGGTCTTTACTCTTCCATTATTTGTGATGGTCTCATTATTAGGTCCCTTATATGCATATAGCTTTCTTTCTCTGTCTCCATAATTTATTGATTCAAATTTATCAGAGTTAAAATACCATCCCCTATTTTACCTCTGCCCAATTCATATACTTTGTTAAGGTCTCTTTGTAGAGCGTTCCTATCTTCATCACAAGTAATTTCTCTACTTATTCTTAATGTCATCTGCGAACTACTCACTACCGAATCCTTAACATATTGTCTATGTCTTCAATCATAATAACAAACAGTATTGCAGCTAAACACCGTACCTTGCGGCACACCGGATATTACCTTGGCTTCATCCGATTTCTCGTCGTTTGCAATAACTATCTGTTTTCTGTTGTGTAAAAATTCTTTTAACCATCTTCCTACTTTATCCACGATATGTGTTTTCTAATTTTCTTCGCTAATATATTATGGTCTACTTTATCAAAAGCTTTTGCAAAGTCTAAATAAACCACATCTGTTTTCATTTCCGCTTTTCATATTTTTGAATATGTTTTCACGGTGGACTAACAGTTGGGTTTGTGTACTTTTTCCGGGTACGAAAACCATGTTGTCCCTTTATTAAACAAATATTTTTTTTTATTAAATGTTTCATAATATTTTTTCTTCATTACCACTTTCATACATTTAATAATAGTGGGTGTTAGACTCACAGGCCTATAATTACTTGCCTCTAGTCTTGATCCACTTTTGAAAGTAGGGGTAATATATGCTAATTTGTGCTCATCATATATCTTGCCTGTATCTACACTTTGTCTTAATAATATGCAAGTGGCTTTGCGATAGAATGAAACTACTTTCTTTAACAAATAGCAGGAAATTCCATCAGAGAGAGAGGAGAGAGAGAGAGAGAGAGAGAGAAGAGAGAGAGAGAGAGAGAGAGAGAGAGAGAGAGAGAGAGTGTAGGGGCAAGGTAAAAAATAAAATCCTCAGTCAAGGTCACCTCTACATCTACCTTCCCAACCCGCCAAAAAAAAAAAAAAAAAAAAAAAAAAAAAGCTAATACTTAAACACCAACCTTTCACTGAGCATGAAAGGTCACCAGGCAAGACAAGGTCGCCGAAAACGAAGCATTCTGGACCTTTTTTTTTTTTTTATCCGCTGACCTTTTCCCCTAAAAGAGGGTGCTGCACGCGCAAAAGGGAAAGGAGATGACGTGGGGAAATTAATATTTTTTTTTTTGAATGTTCCAAGATGCTATAAAACCGCATCTTAAAAGATGCCGATAAGCCTACACTGAATTAAGTCTTTTTATTTACTACTTCTTAAAGGTTTGGTCCATAGAATAATCGACATAGCTTCAGCAGATGTTGAAAGAGATGATATACTGAAGAAAAATGTTACAAATAAATGAACAAAATAGGAATGGATATTTCAAAGGTGACTTTTAGCTGCATTGAAGAAATAAATAAACAAAAGCATGTAGGTCTGTGATAACATGAAATAGAGAGAAACCTTTCAACAACACATTTCGAGATCAAGTTAGAATATGAACTAAAACTTCATAGATAGAAACCAACTCCTCGACGCCGTTCATAGCATAAATGAAAAAAAAATAAAAAAAAAGCATTAACATACGCTTTGTACGCATAACCACATGGGATAACTTCCTGTAAATAGTAACAGCGACAGTCACTAGATTCCAAGTGGAAACCTCAGTCACTAGATTCCAAGAATCATTTCCCAGTCCCTTGTCTTCATTGGCCACAACGAACAGGTCAACTAGGGTTCCCAAATCAGCTAATGGTCCCCTCAGTCAACTAGGGGCCTTCGGTCAACTAGGGGCGCCAAGTCAAATAGGGGCCTTCGATCGACTGGCGGTCTTCAGTCAACTAGGGTTCCTAAGTCAACTAGGGACCTCTATTCAACTAGGGGTCGGTAGTCAATTAGGGTCCACCTGTCAAACAGGAGTCTTCAGTCAACTAGGGAGCCCCGTCTAATAAGGGCCTTCAGTCAACTAGGGTCCCCTGTCAAATAGGAGCCTTCGGTCAACTAGGGTCCCCTGTCAAATAGGGACCTTAGCTCAATTAGGGGGACCCCAGTCATTTAGAAACCTCCAGTCATCTAGGAGTCAAATAGGGGTCTCCAGTCAACTAGGGGGTCACCCAGTCAATTAAGGGCCTGCAGTCAACTATGGGCCGGTGAGCAATCAAACAAGATCTCAATAATAATAAAATAAATCTAAGCTAACAGTTCGTTTCCATTACTGGCATTATGAACTGGTCTTCCTCGCATCTCTGCGCCCATTTTCTTTTTCGTCACGCGAACCAGTTCGGTTTCGCCGTCGATGGAATGCGCCCCATTAGGTCACAGAACGCGGCGCCAGGCGAACCCTAATTGAAAGATGAAAGCGAATCTGCCTGTGAGGGTGCGTTCATTAAGACGACATCAGACGTCAGTCAGAAGGTCTGAACGAATTCTTATTAATTTCGAGAATAGGAGAAGGAGTCAGTGGCATGAGGAGGATAGTATGACTTCAGATATTTCATAATTTTATTTAATTTTATTCTATTATTTTTAGGGGGAGGGCGAAAATAACCTTATTTATCACATAACCCGTCTTGTTTAAATGTTATTATTTGTTTATTGTATATTTTATATTATTTAATTTTTTTTTTTGGACAGGGCGAAAACAGCCTCATTTATCACATAATCCATGCCGTCTAAATTTTATTATTTGTTTTTTGTATATTTTATATTATTTTATTTTTCTGGAGAGGGCGAAAACAGCCTCATTTATCACATAACCCGTCTCATTTTAATTTCATTTTTTTTTCTAGCGGGCCAGTTCTTTGGGACTTACGATTTGGGTGTGACTAATATGTCTCTAACCTTTTCTCTCTCCGTAGCATGTAACCGGTTTGCAGCAAATGAGGGCGGAGAGCGCTGAATGACGCAATGTATGAATTATGACCCAAAAAGCAATATCATGCACGATGCAAAACCGCATAATATGCTAGACGAGATCAGGTCAATAGTTTTTGCAAGAAGAACATTCTTTTAGAGAATATTATTGACAATCTTGAAGAATTTGTGGTGGATATAATGATTCAACAACTCGTATTCATAATCATAGCTGAGTGCGTAGTTATCAATGGAGCTTAGTCGTAGGTCATAAGCGTTTTTCGCTTACTCGGGGAGTAAGCCTGCAAAATACTTTGTTGTTGTTCTTATTGGGGAATAATAAACCCTGAAAAGTTCTGAAAAAGGTGTTTCGCGTTGAGTTAAAGACAGGAATTTCGAATACTATATTTATGATCTATTTGAATAAAAATGTCAAAAAATAATTAATGTGCATTTTAAACAGTGCATAAAAATTATTTCTAAGAAAATATAGCCCATTTACTTTAATTTTCCTTGATGGAACAAAGCTCTGTCTGACCGTAGACTTTAACACGTGCCCCGAGTAAGCTGGAGGTCGAATCACGCCTGTTTTTGCAAGAGCATTCCACCAGAGTATATTTTAATCATCGACAATCTTGAAAAGCTAGTCCCATCTCGCGCGTATGATTCAACAACTCATATTCGTAGTAATAACTTCAATAAAAAAAAGTAGTAATAATGTACGTGATGATGTGATTCCACGAAGAGTTGAATTTAATGATCCCCAGAGCTCCAATATTTTCTAGCCGTAACAATGAAACTTACATTATCGCTCTATAACAAGATTTGAAAGCTTGCAAAATCAGTCATAACCTTTTTCAGCACATGTCGATACGAGAGACTTTGAATTTTACAGAGGACAGGACACCGGAATATGACGGGGTTCAGGTAAAGCCGATGGACAGGTCGAGTCAACGATTTCTTGTCATGGCAAATTAAAATTTAGTGTTCATCACATCTTGAATGAAACAGATGAAACACGGCACGGTATTTCATTAACAAAGATATGCTTCTCCTGTGTTAGAACTGCTCTGGAAAAGTTGATAACGCAATCGATAATACAACTATTATTCTTGATTATATATACACCGCAAACAATGCCACTAATGATACTGAATTGATACAACTTCAGTTACTAATGATAAATAAAATACTTAACGACTTGAGAAATACATCTGAAAAAGCAGGGAGTAACAAGTACAAAGTTTTTTTATAGATGGAATCTCGTTCCCAGACATAATTACTGAACTGGAAAAGTTGATAACACTACTATCATTCTTGATTATACACCACAAACAATACCACTAATGATAATGATACAACTTCAAATACTAATAATAAACACAATAACTTAACGACTTCAAAAATACATATGAAAAAGCAGGGAGTAACAAGTACAAAGTTTTTTATAGATGGAATCTCGTTCCCAGACATACTTATTTTAAAAAATCGAGCAAGTATTAATAGCGTGCCACAAGATCTCTGAAATAATAATTAAAAAGAACTTCATTTCTTTCGAAGAAAGTTTCTACCCAACTCTGCTGGAGGTTGAGAAATGAAATCTCCTTCAACTTATGACTTGAGAAATAGAAAAAAAAAAGATGGTTTGGGAATTAAAAAAATAAAAATTTAATACATTTTTCTAAAATTTGAAAGTTAAGGCACAGAAAGTTGCTGCTTAAAGGGTTCGCGGAGACGAATGAGTAAATTATTAATTGCATAATGACAGAATAGGAAGTAATATGAATCCTGAAAGTTGGAGCGACAGAAAGAAAGTTAAATTATTTTTACAAGAATCGTTAAAATGGATGGAAAAATATTCGACGTAAAATTCACGAATAAAATGGTTTCCGCTTTTGTTGAAGAGACGAGGAACGTCACGGGGAACAAATGAATGAATTAATAAAGATTTTAGTGAAGGAAGTATAGTACATTCACTTATGAAAAGGCATAAGCATGAAAATAATACGCCAATGGAAAAGAATTGATGAATGGAGGAACAGAAGCGAAAAATCAGGTAATTGTTATGAACAGGAATAATGGCAGGATTGTGGAAAGGTGAGTAAAGAGAAAATCACCTCTATGTCACCTACATATTAGGGTTCTTTTCCCTCTCCTTATGGCCGCTTGGAAAACAAAAGGAAATGGAGAGACACTCTCTCTCTCTCTCTCTCTCTCTCTCTCTCTCTCTCATTCGCAGAATAAGCAGAAGGAGGATTCATTTCTATTTGACAAAAGGCAAACATGGCCTCTATTGTATCCCTTTGTTTATACGAACACAAATACATATCGGTGTCAAATTTTTGTTATTATTAGTGAGTGTGTGTATGTGTGTGTGTGTGCTTTCACTGCTAATAAACGGAACTGAGTCTCGGATGTTTTTATAGCCAAGAAATTTTATATTTATTTATTTATTTGTTTGTTTGTTTATTTATTTATTTATTTATTGGATTTCGCGTCTCTAGGTCGAATTTGAATGAGGCTCGAATGTAATAAGTATTTTATTTATCTATTTGTATATTCTCCTTTTTACCTACTTTTTATTCAGAGAGAGAGAGAGAGAGAGAGAGAGAGAGAGAGAGAGAGAGAGTATGCATCGAAGGTAATTATATTTCCATCATGATTGAAATAAAAGAAAATAAAAAAATAAGTTGCAAAAAATCACAGCGAATATTTTCAAATGAATCGAGAATAAAATTCGTCCCACAAAAAACACACACTAAAAAAAAAAGTTCTGGAAACGAGATTTTACTGATAAGACGTAATGGTTTTTCTCTGAGTGGTATTCGGATAGCCACTTGTGGATGGAATTTTAGTGCCCCGCCCCCCAAAAAAAATATACTCGTAATTTTTCTTCTTTCTAGGTTGAAGGAGCCCTCTCTCTCTCTCTCTCTCTCTCTCTCTCTCTCTCTCTCTCTCTCTCTCTCTCTCTCTCTCTCTCTCTCTCTCTCTCTCTGTGGCTCTCCGACCGTCGTATCTCTTCAAAACAGGAACATTTTCAGACGAAGATAACTTTCTTTTAATGCATATTTTCTTCGTCCGTTCTACAGATATTACTCTATACATTCTAACACTTGTAGAGCAAAGGATTTCTACAAAGCTATCCATACACAGCGATGCTTACGCTCCCGTGAGAGTAAAGCTGTGTGGAATTAGTTTTATTTAATGAATTCGTAATGGTATTACCAAACCAGCGACAGCTGACTTGGTATAATAAGAAATGAATGATCAAAAGCAGTATTTGTCTTCATGAACTCTGATACAGTCTGATGGCTAATAAGAGAACACCATTACTTTCGGCAGAAAGACTGTAAATCCAACTTAAATATGTGATACTTTAAATTGCAGCTAGAGGAAATATAATATTCTCGTTAAATATTTCCATTTTAAGCTCAATTCAAGTTTTCCTTACTTGGATCCATTCGAGTCGCTTGGCATAAACTTTGCCTTAATACGGACGTCATCAAGGAAATGTTCAACGGGAAAAGGTGGCATCAAACTGCTAATTAAAATGAATAGGTTATGACTCGGGGAGTAAGGCTACAAACTACGTTGTTGTTGTTGTTGGTCTTGTTGTTGTTCTTTGGGAGAGGGGGTAATAAAGGTCTATGGAAAAGCCTAAAACGGTCTTAAAAAGGTGTTTTGCGTTGCGTTAAAGATACAGGAATTTAAGGATGGGATATTTATGATTTCTTGATTAGAATGAAAATGTTAGAAATAAATAATGCGCATTATTTATTTTTTACATTTTAATTTTAATCAATAAATCATAAATATCCCATCCTAAAATTCCTGTATTTTTAACTCAACGCGAAACACCTTTTTCAGACCTTTTTAGCCTTTTTCATAAACCTTTCCTCCCCCCCAAAGAAAACAACAACAGCAAGAACAACAACAACAACACCACCAAAATAGTTTGTGGGCTTACAGTAAGCCAAAATAGTAAGAGATATGCCATGGGGATTGGCTCTTATCTGGGGGTAGGGGTGGGAAGGAGAATGGATGGAAGGGGGGGAGGATTGGTATCGTGGGGGTTGGTGAGACTGGTATTCGGGCATGGGTATAGGGTCAGGGTAGGGAGGGGGGCGGGTACGGACGGGCGGAGACCGAGCGACTTGCTCTAATTAAGGACGCGTAAGGTTTCATAAAATCCTATAACCAAAAGTCATGAGTCCGGGATGATTAATTAAATTTATTGCAATACACTTGATTAATCACTTTATTAATCATATCAGTGGCCACGCAGATCGTCATGAGTTAATTAGGATATGATGCATATACCCAAAATACTCATTATATAAATTGTCTTACACATGTAATTATTAACTTTTTGTGGTAGTTTATAGAAATTAAAAACTCATGACAATATTCATTTTAATAAGGTCTGCTTGTATACGAAGAGGTATACCTAAGACTGTTAAGACTGTATATATATATATATATATATATATATATATATATATATATATATATATATATATATATATATATATATATATATATATATATATATATATAGCAAGGTCCATAAAACATCATAAAATCCACGGTTTACTCGCAAGAAAAAACGTTACGCATATATAATCTCAGTGCGTCATCATCAGCCTTAAGATAAAATTAAAGGATACTCATTTAAAATATTATAAATGACAACAACATTAAAAAATCAATTTATTAATTATATAAAAAATTAAAATCTTAAGCGTTAGCTTTACTTAAACCATGGATTTTATGATATTGTTTTATGGGCCCTACTTTTTACTGATATAAAAGCTCATCTGGAACTTTATATATAATATATATATATATATATATATATATATTATATATATATATATATATATATATATAAACACAACGATACACAGTGGTAGAAATGCTAAGAAATTCACAATCTAGCGTAGAGCAATGTCATAAAAAAATCCCCAATTATAAAAAAAGCTCTATACCCTGATAAGTAAGAGAGAGAGAGAGAGAGAGAGAGAGAGAGGAGAGAGAGAGAGAGAGAGAGAGAGAGAGAGAGATCTTTAAACACATTAGCATATGGAGTTAGTGCTCCACTCATAAATCGTAATACATATTTATACGGGTGAGCTCACACCAGTGGTGTAAGCCAAGATAAACTATCTTCCCCATATTCTGTAAAATCTATAAATTTCTTCTAAAACAAATGAATCGAGTTTATACATCCCTTGGCTGATATTAACATTCGTACAAATGCTTTCTTTTTATAGAACTAAAAACCAGAGACAATTTCCGCTTGGCTAATTACGTAGCATTTCTGACGCCGATATAAACAGCAGTTAAGATTTGATAGATAAATTAAATGGACATTGTTAACAGCATCATAAAACCTGATATCGCTACTTCTTTCTCCTATTTTTTATAGCTGGAGCCTATGTGGTATTCAACCTTCTAATAGTATGTACACACACACACACACAAACCTCTTAACAGCAAGTCCGACTAAACGCTTACCTTGTTTATTTACCTAATATTTATTTTTCGTCTTGCCTTTTCATCTGTTATTTCATTGAGTTACGTATTGCTTCAATTTACTCTTGTAGACTGTTATAATACAAAACTACACTTATTAAAATGATTAGCTTATCTTCGGCCATACTTTATAATACTGTGAAAATTAATTTTGTTCATAGCCCTGAAGATGGGACGGGATTCCCGAAACGTTGGTATAAATAAAAAGATATGATTTCCAATCTTGTCGCCGTCCTGTTCATTATATATATATATATATATATATATTATATACTATATATATATATATATATATATATATATATATATATATATATATATATATATATAGATATATATATATATATAATAAAAAGAGTATGGCCAGCAGAAACTTCAGCATTTTTTCGTTAAAACTTTATTTTCATCCAACGCCTACGTTTCGGGATACATCCCCTCTTCAGGGCTAAAAACAAGGAAAAAATTAAAATTCTATACATTAAATCAGACTAAAATGGGGCACAGTAATAAATTATGCTATTTAAAAAAATATATATATAGATTAACAATATATCAGTGAAATTCGAATTTTATATAAAAGTAAGACTGTAACTAATTGAATAAGAGATCGACAGTAAAAAGCAAAGCTACTAAGTACATGACACTTCAAAATAAATAAACAAACAAAACACTTAAAAACACAAACCACACGTGAACAACTAAGAAAATTACGTTATACTAAAAACAGGACAAAAAACATTGAATCGTAACAGGCAAAATATTTCTGTATATGATTACAAAAGGAGAGAAAAAAAAAAAATTTAAAGGCGGGTACAAAGCAAAAAAAAATAGCGAAACGAGAACTCACCGGTACAGAAGTATAGATAGAGCTGAATTATTATTTATTTTTGACTAAAGGGGAGAGACAAATACAAATGCGAGAAGGTAGAAAGGGCGAATGGTCTATTAAGTAATGTTCAGTTGTACAGCAGTTGAATGGTTGTTGAGGGTTGGTGACAATTGTTTAATGAAGAGGGACTCGAGAATGGGTAATGACCGGTTATCTATTGCTTGGGATAAGATTTTAAAATCATTGTACTGAATGGTATGTTTACATTTTATTGCATGGTTGCGTATTGCAGAAAATTCTTTCTTAGATAAAGTTATTCCTGTTCGATGACTGACACCCCGATGGCAATCGATGCGAACCTTCAACAGCCGACTCGAATTACCGACATAGGTTCCCAAATTACATTTGGGACAAGTAAACAAATATACCGTTGAAGATCGCATCAACTGCGGTAGGGTGTCCTTGAACTTGAAAAGACTTCTGATTTTTAAGGGGTTCTTGAAGATAAAATTAAATTTAACATATGGGTACATATTGCTGAGTACGACGTGAGCTCTCGTTTTACAAGTTTATATGTTGAACAAAAAGGCATAAGGATATATACAGTTCTTTTTTAGGTACATTAAAAGTGGGTGCTTTCGGTTTAACAATGTCATTTAAAAACACTCTCAAGATTTTCTCAAATAGGTGGGATGGATAGCAATTTCTGTTAAAATAGTTTTGCAAGAAAACTACTTCTTCATGGAATTTGACCCAGTTGCATGACAAATTATAAGCCCTGCACAATAATGTCTTGCATGCATTAAGTTTAAAAACCAACGGACAAAAGCTAAAGAAATTTGTTCCCAAGCCAGTAAAAGTCTTCTTTCTAAAAACACCTGTTAGAAATTTATCATTACATCGTGAAATTGTTATATCTAAAAATGGCAGTTCGTTATTCGATTCTATGTCCATAGTAAAATTAATGTTCGGGTGAAATGAGTTAATGAAATTAAGGAACAAATGTGCATGAACTTTATCTTTAAAAAGTACAAACGTATCGTCTACGTATCTTTTATAAAAAATGGGTTTAAAAGATGAAGGACACTGTCAAGAAATAGTTTTTTTCCAAGTGACACATAAAAATATTGGCAAATGTGGGACCTAAAGGAGAGCCCATTGCCATGCCATCAGTTTGTTTGTAAATTTTCCCGTTAAAAAGAATGAGTTATCCATCACAGCCAGTTCCAAAAGTTTCCTAAAAGAGTCATATCAAAACCTTCAAAAACACTATCTTCAGTAGGGAATAAAGCACTAATTATTATATCTATGGTTTCGGTGAGAGGTACATTGGTGAACAGTGAGGATACATCGTAACTAACCATAAAATGACCAGGGTGTTGCTGTAAAATCTCGGGAATAAATTGGGAGGAATTCAGTAATGTATGTTCATTGCTTGTTAAACCGTTGAGTAGGGGGACTAGAAATTTGGCTAAGGCAAAATTTGGTGAGTTATAGGCAGCTAATATTGGACGTAAAGGAACATTTTCTTTATGCTTTTAGGTAACCCATACAAGGAACTGAAAGAAGAGCCAGTACTATAAAGAGACCGATATGTCTGATCATTCAAAAACATTATTTTGTCGAAAAGTTGTTAAGGCTACGATTAATCTTGTCCTCGGTCTTGAATATTAGACTAAATTCTGGAGGTCCAACCTCCCTATTTATTTTGTAGATCGAAAGGACATTGTTCATCTTGTTGATATATGCATCCCTATCCAGTAGGACAATGCCTTTACCCTTATCGGGGGGACATACAATAATGTCTTCTCTCTGGGACAGCGACTTGAGAATTTGAAAGTCATTACTTTTAAAAAATGGAAACCATGAAGGAGCCCTATATGATTTATAAGATTTATGAGCAACACCCTGAATGAACTGACGAGCCTTCTCCAAGTTGGTGTGGGAAGGTAGTTGGCGAATGGTATCGAAAATTATTTCAAAGGGCAAAAGAATTTTGAAAAATTTGTCTAAAATTGGGAAGGGAAGGCAAAAGTCGCCAAGCCAAAGGAAAGAAGGAACTCTTCCTTTTCTGAGAGGGAGTAACTAGAGAAATTGAAAACAACATCCTTTGGTGCTATAATTTCGGTTTCTTAAGTCCCAATTTTAAAAGCTTACGCTTATGAACAGATTCAGTGTCAGTTATAAAAGTACTTACATTTTTGTTTAATAAACTTTTCATTAATAACCTATCAAGTAAGGTCAGAGAATTGAAAAAATTGTTAGACAACAGGGATACAGTGGACTGTAGTCTTCTAATAGCTCCGGTCTTAAAAGCAATCTCCATATTCAAAAGAGTTTCGGTGGAAAGTTTCTATAAACGTCCAGTATTATATAAAGAGGATCTGTAGAGCTTGAATTTGACAAAATTTGGTGTGATATTACTCATCTTACAGTAAAGTAGGAAATCATGGTCAAGTTCGGCTTTTTTGAGTTTCTTCGTCGAGGATTCCAGACGGCGATAAAGTTTGATTGTGGATCCATTGTACTTTTGTCGTAGATAATGAATGGCATTGTCGCTTCTAGAAAGTCGGATCTTTAATAAAAAGAGTATGGCCAGCAGAAACTTCAGCATTTTTTCGTTAAAACTTTATTTTCATCCAACGCCTGATAGGGATGCATATATCAACAAGATGAACAATGTCCTTTCCGACTCTACAAAATTTAGGGAGGTTGGACCTCCAGAATTTAGTCTAATATTCAAGACCGAGGACAAGATTAATCGTAGCCTTAAACAACTTTTCGACAATAATGTTTTGAATGATCAGACATATCGGTCTCTTTATAGTACTGGCTCTTCTTTCAGTTCCTTGTATGGGTTACCTAAAATCCATAAAGAAAATGTTCCTTTACGTCCAATATTAGCTGCCTATAACTCACCAAATTTTGCCTTAGCCAAATTTCTAGTCCCCCTACTCAGCGGTTTAACAAGCAATGAACATACATTACTGAATTCCTCCCAATTTATTCCCGAGATTTTACAGCAACACCTGTCATTTTATGGTTAGTTACGATGTATCCTCACTGTTCACCATGTACCTCTCACCCGAAACCATAGATATAATAATTAGTGCTTTATTCCCTACTGAAGATAGTGTTTTTGAAGGTTTTGATATTGACTCTTTTAGGAAACTTTTGAACTGGCTGTGATGGATAATTATATTTCATTTTTAACGGAGGAAAATTTACAAACAAACTGATGGGATGGCAATGGGCTCTCCTTTAGGTCCCACATTTGCCAATATTTTTATGTGTCACTTGGAAAAACTATTTCTTGACCAGTGTCCTTCATCTTTTAAACCCATTTTTTTTATAAAAGATACGTAGACGATACGTTTGTACTTTTTAAAGATAAAGTTCATGCACATTTGTTCCTTAATTTCATTAACTCATTTCACCCGAACATTAATTTTACTATGGACATAGAATCGAATAACGAACTGCCATTTTTAGATATAACAATTTCACGATGTAATGATAAATTTCTAACAGGTGTTTTTTAGAAAGAAGAACTTTTACTGGCTTGGGAACAAATTTCTTTAGCTTTTGTCCGTTGGTTTTTAAACTTAATGCATGCAAGACATTATTGTGCAGGGCTTATAATTTGTCATGCAACTGGGTCAAATTCCATGAAGAAGAATAGTTTTCTTGCAAAACTATTTTAACAGAAATTGCTATCCCATCCCACCTATTTGAGAAAATCTTGAGAGTGTTTTTAAATGACATTGTTAAACCGAAAGCACCCACTTTTAATGTACCTAAAAAGAACTGTATATATCCTTGCCTTTTTGTTCAACATATAAACTTGTAAAACGAGAGCTCACCGTCGTACTCAGCAATATGTACCCATATGTTAAATTTAATTTTATCTTCAAGAACCCCTTAAAAATCAGAAGTCTTTTCAAGTTCAAGGACACCCTACCGCAGTTGATGCGATCTTCAACGGTATATTTGTTTACTTGTCCCAAATGTAATTTGGGAACCTATGTCGGTAATTCGAGTCGGCTGTTGAAGGTTCGCATCGATTGCCATCGGGGTGTCAGTCATCGAACAGGAATAACTTTATCTAAGAAAGAATTTTCTGCAATACGCAACCATGCAATAAAATGTAAACATACCATTCAGTACAATGATTTTAAAATCTTATCCCAAGCAATAGATAACCGGTCATTACCCATTCTCGAGTCCCTCTTCATTAAACAATTGTCACCAACCCTCAACAACCATTCAACTGCTGTACAACTGAACATTACTTAATAGACCATTCGCCCTTTCTACCTTCTCGCATTTGTATTTGTCTCTCCCCTTTAGTCAAAAATAAATAATAATTCAGTCTTATCTATACTTCTGTACCGGTGAGTTCTCGTTTCGCTATTTTTTTTTTGCTTTGTACCCGCCTTTAAATGTTTTTTTTTTTCTCTCCTTTTGTAATCATATACAGAAATATTTTGCCTGTTACGATTCAATGTTTTTTTCTCCTGTTTTTAGTAATAACGTAATTTTCTTAGTTGTTCACGTGTGGTTTGTGTTTTTAAGTGTTTTGTTTGTTTATTTATTTTGAAGTGTCATTGTACTTAGTAGCTTTGCTTTTTACTGTCGATCTCTTATTCAATTAGTTACAGTCTTACTTTTATATAAAATTCGAATTTCACTGATATATTGTTAATCTATATATATATTTTTTTTTTAAATAGCATAATTTATTACTGTGCCCCATTTTAGTCTGATTTAATGTATAGAATTTTAATTTTTTCCTTGTTTTTAGCCCTGAAGATGGGATTTGTATCCCGAAACGTAGGCGTTGGATGAAAATAAGTTTTGAACGAAAAATGCTGAGTTTTCTTGCTGGCCATACTCTTTTTATTAAAGATCCGACTTTCTAGAAGCGACATGCCATTCATTTATATATATATATATATAGTATATATATATATATATATATATATGCATCTAGTATACATACATATAATGATATAATAAACTCTAACATTCTTCTAAAATTCCTCAAGAAAGTAAACCAATTAAATGATCAATCACCTGAAATAACACTGCCCACATTTACCAAAAAAAAAAAAAAAAAAAAAAAAAAAAAAAAAAAAAAAAAAAAAAACCGAATTGCACCAGGCAATGCAACCATTTCCCTAAACGAAACCTTTTCATTTTTTATTTCATTTTATTTTATTCTCAGCCCACCAACTTTCAAATACAGGTGGAAAACTGTCACACAGACCTACAGAACGAATTTGAACCAATTCAACGGTTCTTTAAGACAAGCTAACCGCCCTGATTATCTGGTCTTTCTATCCGAATTTTGACAAAAACTTAGGAAATGAATATAGAAACTAAATCGAAAGTCAAACACTTGGACCTATGAGGTCATTTAGCGCTGAAACTGAAATTGGCAGTAAAAGGTTTGAAAGGTGTAACCAGGAGGATAACCTCAAAGCAGTTGTGTTATAAATCAACTGATAGGAGAAGGTGGAAAGTAAGATGGAAGA
>NC_061091.1:2568506-2588506 GCF_015104395.2 Macrobrachium nipponense | reverse complement strand
CTTCGGACTTACAAGCAAGAAGGTACGTACGCACTGACATACTTCAATTTCCTGTCCGGACTGCCAGGCAAATTTGGCACCCAGAGTGTCCTCTTTGATGGTGCTTGGGGCACCTATCTGTAGGGAGTTAAACTGACGTATTGGGGTTTAATATTAATTTCCTTTATTCTCTTCGACAAATTCTCTTCACTCATGGGCACTTTGGAATGGAATATATTCGACAAATCCTCATGGGCATTTTAGAATGGGGTTAAAATTTAGGCCAAGAGCCAAGCGCTGGGAGCTATGAGGTTATATTTTTACTTTCTTATACGAATTAATGGACTTTTTAAGTGTATTTTTTTTTTACTGAATGCGAATAATATAATAATAATGATAATAATAATAATAATATTATTATTATTATTATTATTATTATTATTATTATTTTTATTTATTTATTTTTTTTTTTTTTTTGCTCTATCACAGTCCTCCAATTCGACTGGGTGGTATTTATAGCGTGGGGTTCCGGGTTGCATCCTGCCTCCTTAGGAGTCCATCACTCTTCTTACTATGTGTGCCGTTTCTAGGATCACACTCTTCTGCATGAGTCCTGGAGCTACTTCAGCCTCTAGTTTTTCTAGATTCCTTTTCAGGGATCTTGGGATCGTGCCTAGTGCTCCTATGATTATGGGTACGATTTCCACTGGCATATCCCATATCCTTACTTATTTTCTATTTTCAGATCTTGATACTTATCCAGTTTTTTCCCTCTCTTTCTCTTCAACTCTGGTGTCCCATGGTATTGCGACATCAATGAGTGATACTTTCTTCTTGACCTTGTCAATCAACGTCACGTCTGGTCTGTTTGCACGTATCACCCTATCCGTTCTGATACCATATTCCCAGAGGATCTTTGCCTGATCGTTTTCTATCACTCCTTCAGGTTGGTGCTCGTACCACTTATTACTGCAAGGTAGGTGATGTTTCTTGCACAGGCTCCAGTGGAGGGCTTTTGCTACTGAATCATGCCTCTTTTTGTACTGGTTCTGTGCAAGTGCCGGGCATTCACTTGCTATGTGGTTTATGGTTTCACTTTTCGTATTGCACTTCCTACATATGGGAGAGATGTTATTTCCGTCTATCGTACTTTGAACATATCTGGTTCTTAGGGCCTGATCTTGTGCCGCTGTTATCATTCCTTCAGTTTCCTTCTTTAGCTCTCCCCTCTGTAGCCATTGCCATGTGTCATCGCTGGCTAGTTCTTTAGTCTGTCTCATGTATTGTCCGTGCATTGGTTTGTTGTGCCAGTCCAGTCCTCTGTTCTTTCTGCTCTTCTCCTCTCTCTATATTTTCTGGTCTTGCGTCTGCTTTTATTAGTACCTTCTTTGCCCATTGGCACTCTTTTAGCCACTCGTCTTCACTGGTTTTCAGATATTGCCCCAGTGCTCTGTTTTCGATGTTGACGCAGTCCTCTATACTTAGTAGTCCTCTCCCTCCTTCCTTTCGTGTTATATATAGTCTGTCCGTATCTGCTCTTGGGTGTAGTGCTTTGTGTATTGTCATATGTTTCCTGGTTTTCTGATCTATGCTGCGGAGTTCTGCCTTTGTCCATTCCACTATTCCTGCGCTGTATCTGATTACTTACTGGCACTGCCCATGTGTTTATGGCTTTTATCATATTTCCGGCGTTGAGTTTTGACTTGAGTATCGCCTTGAGTCTCTGCATATATTCTTTCCTGATCGTGTCTGGATTAGGGTATCTATTTCCTTGATGCTCTTACCATACAGCTTGATGTCGTCCATGAACATCAGATGGTTGATTCTGTTGCCTCTTTTCTTGAGTTGGTACCCGGCATCCATCTTCTGTAGTACTTTTGTCATGGGAATCATGGCTACTACGAAGAGTAGTGGGGACAGTGAGTCGCCCTGGAAGATCCCTCTCCTGATATTAACCTCTGCTAGTCTTATTCCAGAGCTTGTAAGTATTGTATTCCAGTTGCGCATTGTATTTTTGAGGAAGCTGATGGTATTTTCCTCTGCCCCATATATTTTCAGGCATTCTATTAGCCATGTGTGTGGTATCATGTCGAAGGCTTTCTTATAGTCTATCCATGCCATGCTTAGGTTGGTTCTCCTTCTCTTACTGTTCTTCATTACCATTTTGTCTATCAGGAGCTGGTCTTTTGTGCCCCTACACTTCCTTCTGCAGCCTTTCTGTTAGTGGGGGATGGTGTTTGTCTCCTCTAGGTAGTTGTATAGCCTTTTGCTGATGATACCTGTTAGTAACTTCCACATTTGGTAAGCAGGTGATAGGCCTGTAGTTACTGGCTATGTTTCCCTTACTCTTGTCTTTCTGGACTAAGGATGCTCTTTCTGTGGTCATCCATTTGGGCGCATGGTGGTTTGTGATACAATGCTGGAGTTGTTATGCTATTCTTGGGTGAAGGGTTTTGAAATTTTTGAGCCAGTATCCATGGACTTCATCGGGACCTGGGGCATTCCAGTTGGGCATTTTCTTTAGTTGGTGTCTGATTGTGTCTGTCGTGATGTCAGTGAATCTTTGTTTTATTCTCCCTGTTTCTTCTGCCTTGACTTCCTGGAGCCATGTTGCATGTTTGTTGTGTGATACCGGACTGCTCCATATGTTTTCTGTCTCTTACTTGGTTCGGCTTCAGGAATTTCTTGGTGGTTGTCTTCCCCTCTTAGTTGGCTGTATAGTCTTTTCTGGTCGGTTCCGAATAGTTTGTTCTGTTGGTATCCCTTATTCCTGTTCATGTACCGTTGGATCTTATGTGCTTTGGCCTTAAGCCTCTGTTTTACATCTTCTATTGTGTTGTTTAGTCCCCTCTCCTGTACTTTGTATTTCTCGCTCAGTTCCTCACTTGTTTTCTTTCTTCTTAGCCTTTTTTCTGCCATCTCTTTCAGTTTATTCAAGTCAGATCTCATCACCAAGATTTGCTTTTCCAGGCGCCTTTTCCAAGGAGGTTGCTGTTTTGGTTTCTGTTGGGTTGGTTGTGCTGGTGGTGTTGCTGTTGGTGCTCGTGTCCCCATCAGTTCTGCTACTAATCTTGCTCCTGCATATGTCAGTTATTTGTTTCTGTGATATTGGTGGTGTGTATTAGTCTCATTATTTCATTGACCTCACTTGTTTTCTCCCTTAATTTCTTGGTGTTGTAGGCTTTCATGGAGGGGATCTTTGTTCTCTCTGTATCTGGCTTCATCCATTGTCTGATCTTTTCTACCCATACCGTCCTCTCTGTTACTTCGTCGGTGTTTCTTCGTGTGTCGTTGTTTGATACCTCATCATCCCTGTCGTCTTCTGTGGCATCGTATCTCAGTTCGTCTTCTTGTAATTCGTTGCCGTGTGTCATTTCCCTTTCCAGTTCCTCTCTTTCTGTTGGGGAGAGCCAGTTCTTTTTCTTTATGTTCCTTACTTGGTCTGCCAGCCTCTGCTCTGTTTGGGGGGTGTTATTCCTCTCATTCCAGATGTTGACCAACCTTCTTCTATATCCTCTCTCCGTCGGGTTGCTTCTGATGTAGCATCTCCATATTTCCTTATTTTCTTCTCTTGACCATTTCTTTCTTTGGTTTGCTTCTGTCGTTCTCTGTCGTTGTGGTGGTCAGTTGCTGGATGACGACCTCCAAGTACCTGACCGTCTTCCCCTTCAATTGGGCTGAATACCTAGCTGCCGGACGAAGCTCCTCTGTTGCCAGAGGTTCCATTTACGTCGTTGTCGTTTAATTCTTCATTTCTTTCCATCATTGCTGAGTTTTGCTATTTAACCCTTAGCTGGACCCTACCCCATCAGGAATAGGTACTCATTTACAGCTGAGTAGACTGAGGAAATTTTGGTAAAGATCCTTTCCCAAGGAATCAACGCCGAGGAGAGCAGTCACCCATCCAACGACTGACCAGCCCCAATGTTGCTCAACCACCGTTCCACGCAACTCATCCAACACACATACCCAAATACAACGAACATTAGCCAAACCCATAAAAAAAAAAACCGGCACTTACACCACACACTGACCCACAGGTCATCTCGGGGCGTTCTGCCCCGTATATCTAAATGGGCATTGGGCATATTCCCCTGAAAGCCTTTCGTTTAACATTTAGTGTATACTAGGCTCTCTCTCTCTCTCTCTCTCACTGTGTGCTTCGCCTTTCCGATTTCCTTTCACCTGTGCCCCGTGTGGGGGTCGCCAGCCCCCACCACCCCCCGACCCCAAAATCTTTGAATATTGAACAAGAAACCCTTTTGCATGGAGGTCAGTATAGTGAGGTGCCGTATTCTTTCTTCTTCTTCTTCTTCTTCTTCTTCTTCTTCTTCTTCTTATTACTATATATTATATTTATTATTATTATTATATTATTATATTATTATTATTATTATTATTCCACAAGTGAAAAGCGAAAAAAATAAAGGAGCAGTAACCATTACGTAAAGTTAAACAGATTACTACATATACATATATACATATATATGTATACATCAACCTGTGCATGTATATATACCTACACAAACACATTTATATATAAATCTATATATATGTATACATAATAATATTATATATATATATATAATATAATTATATATTATATTATTATATAATATATTATATATATATATATAATAGGTATACATATATATATAATATATATAGACATGTAGTCATCGTACGTCTGTGTGTTTTTGCAAATATTCAAATCCGCCCCTGCCGTAACCCCCACCCCACCGCCCCCACAGTTCTCGTACACGCACAATTGGCGTGGTTAAGCAACGACCCCCGTCATGTAGCTTCATGACCCGAGGTAGCAGTCCAGAGAGAGCATCTAGATAAGACGACGACTGAACTTTTCCTACGAATACTTTTCCCCCCCTCCTCTGTGTTAGACGTCCCCCTCAACCCCAGCCCCCTCCCTTTTGGTAGAACCTTTCCTCGGACTCGCTTCATTGCACGAAGCATGGCGGCGTAGCCCCAAGGGGAGACGAAATGCTTATATTAATAATAATAATAATAATAATAATAATAATAATAATAATAAAATAATAATCTAGAACCTTCATTTTCGACAGCCGTCCCGTTGGCTTGCATGGGACCGTGGGGTTATATGGTTATCTTTCCGTGAATGGGTTTCAGTTTACGAAGAAGCAGGAAGTTATTCGTTTCCTGCGTTGTACTTTAACCAGAATCGACAAGGTGGTTTGGTTTGTTTTCGAGGAACAGATTATAATCATATTTCTCTTCTATAGTGCAGTACGCATATATAAAATCTCCCCTGTGTACAATACACACATAAATTCTCCCTTTTACAGTACACGGATCAATTCTCCCTTGTACAGTACACAGAAAAATTCTCCCTTGTACAAGACACGGACAAAATCTCCCTTATACAATACAGAAAAATTTTCCCTTGTACAGTACACGGATAAATTCTCCCTTGTACAATACACAGAAAAATTCTATATTGTACAGTGCACAGAAAAATTTTACATTGTACAGTACACAGATCAATTCTCCCTTGTACAGTACAAGGATAAATTTTCACTTGTACCGTACACAGAAAAATTCTCCCTTGTAGAGTGCACATAAATTCTCCCTTGTGCAGTATATGGATAAATTCTCCCTTGTGCAATACACAGATGTATTCTCCCTTGTACAGTATACAGATAAATTCTCTCGTACAATACACGGATAAATTCTACCTTGTACTATACATAGAAAAATTCTCCCTTGTACATTATACAGATAAATTCTCTCTTGTACAATACACGGATAAATTCTACCTTATACTATACATAGAAAAATTCTCCCTTGTACAGTATACAGAAAAATTCTCTCTTGTACACTACACGGATAAATTCTACCTCGTACTATACATAGAAAAATTCTCCCTTGTACAGTATACAAATAAATTCTCCCTTGTACAATACAGGAAAGTTCTCACTTGTACAGCATGCAGAAAAATCCTCCTTTGTAGAGTACAAAGACAAATTCTCCCTTGTACAATAAAAAGAAAAATTCTTCCTTGTACAATAAAAAGAAAAATTCTTCCATGTACAGTATATAGAAAAATTCTTCTTTGTAAAGTACAAGGAAAATTGCTCCCTTGTACAGCATAAAGACATACTACTTTCGACCATACGTCTTCACCTCATTAAGACGAGTGTTAATCATTTACTATCCCAAATCCAACCAAACCAATTCATACTCTGCCTGCTTCGCTTATTCAATCACGATATTCGAGACAAGGGGGTTTAATCATAATCAATTTAATGTCTAAAACGTTTCATACCACGAATCTGATCCACGCCAGTTACTCAATTTTTCCCCGACTTCTAATTACATTTGTTCCATTGTTTACTTTCTACATACAATTCTATATCAGCCGAACGTTGAAAGAATTCTCTCTTTCACAAAACGTAACTGAAAACCGCAGACTTCTCTGAAAAGAACGAGTCTCCAGAGATAACCTTTTTTGAAATAGCATGAAATTGGTCGGGATTGTGATAAAGAATACACTTGAAGTATATGCGTTCCTGGAACAAAAACGGGAAAAAAGAACGAGAGGTATTTTTTTATATTTCTTTTTAATAAAAGTAATGACTTACGTAAAGGGAATAATTGAGGCGCACTTCCTTTCAGAACATGCGTTCCCGGATACATAAAAGTTTCTTTGTTTAATTAAAGGATACAAAAAAAATCCAGGCTAAAATACCGCAGGCGCTTCGCGATCGTATTGTACATAAAAACGATAAAACAAATGAAAACCTAGAAACGAAGAATATAGCGGATTCTGGCAACTCATTCAGTAATAACAAACCATAAGAATTAACGTTGTAATTCCACAAAATTCAGCCCAAAACAGGCCCCAGTAGCAGTCAATAGCAGGGCTTTTTAATAACAGTTAAACGATAAAACAAATGAAAACTAGTAGTAGACAATAACAGGTTTTATTAACATCAGTTAAACGATAAAACAAATAAAGCTTAGAAACGAAGAATATAGCGGAATCTGGCAACTCATTCAGTAATAACAAACCATGAGAATTAACGTTGTAATTCCACAAAGTTCGGCCCCCAAAAAGGCCCAGTAGTAGACAATAACAGGGTTTTTTAAATATCAGTTAAACGATAAAATAAATGAAAACCAGTAGTAACTATAACAGGACTTTTAATATCAGTTAAACGATATAACAAACGAAACTTAGGAACGAAGAATATAGCGGATTCTGGCAACTCCTTCAGCAATAACAAATCATAAGAATTAACACTGCACTTCACCAAATTCGGTCCAAAATAGGGTCCAGCAGTAGACAATAACAGACCTTTTTAATATCAGTTAAACGATAAAACAAATCAAACTTTGAAACGAAGAATATAGCGGACTCTGGCAACTCCTCCAGCAATAACAAACCATATGAATTATTGTAATTCCCTAAATTCGGCCCTAAACAGGGCCCACCAGCAGACAATAACAGACCTTTTTAATATCAGTTACCATCACTACAAAAAACTCCTCGAAAAAACAGATACAGATCTGACTGAGAGAAGAATCATACGACACTGCGGGTGATATATCTCCCGCTATCTCGAACCTACATGGCAATTACGTACCGCCTATACGTCAGTTACGTGCACTAACGCGCGGTACGTCAACCGATTTTGTTTGGTTTAAATGACACCTATCGCTTCCAGACCTGCAATTTCTGTTAGGTTTTTTTTATTCTATTTTTGGATATTTGGGGAGGGATGGGGGAGGGGGAGATGGATGGATACGAGGAGTGAGGGATGGAGAGGTAAGGAGGGAAGACTTCCTTCCCACAAGACTACTGTAACTGGGGAACACGGAGGCACTGGGAAAATGCCAAAAAATACAGAATTGCGAGGGAATAAGAGAACATATCCGCATTATTTGGGAAGGACCCATGGGGATGGAGGAATGGGGGAGGGGGATGGAGAGGCGAGAGAGGACTTCCCTCCCACAAGGCTACTGTAACTGGGGAACACAGAGGCACTGGGAAAATGCCAAACCACAAAATAAGAGATGTCTGCATCTCAGGAATTGCCGAGAAGAAAACAGAAGAATTTCGTAATTGGGGAATACAGAATTGCTGGGAGAATTCCAAACGAACCCCAGGTGAAGGTAAGACAAGAAAAATCCCATTAGAAAAGGAAACACGGAAGCTGATAATACGATTAAATAAAAATTTTAAAAATAAAATAAAAACATTGCAGTTGTGTGGGATCACAGAGACGGAGAGAGAATTCCGGAGAAGAGTGGAAGAGGGGAAAAGGATTATGATGCAAGAAATGGATAGAGGTGGGAACAAGGAAGAGAGAAATGACTATAGATCGTCCTATATGCCAGAGCTCTTTCATTACCAAATTGCCACCCCCCCCCCCCCAAAAAAAAGGCGACAAATGGCAACTCGCTGATTTTAAAAAATTTCCTTTCATCGCCTGTACAGAAGAGTTTAATGAAAGCAGTAATTAAAATAAATCAAAGGCTCTAGCAAAAATAAATTTATTTCTTTTTCGGAGGTCAAAGAGATAGTGTGCCAGCGCATTCAATTGATTGCAGAAAAAAAATTAAAAAAAAGGATAAAAAAAATTACCATTAGAATGACCTGGTTATATAAAGCACACCTAAATGAAAACCACCTCCCCCCCCCCCCCCCACCCACCCCTCAATCACCAACAGTCATTAAATATTCCAATAAACAAAAGCACATCAACTTATATCCTTTTTACTAATTATTTTTTCTTCTAATCATCCTCTAAGTGTGTGTGTGGTCTCGAAGACGGCTGATTTGACCTGATTTATGAAATTTGGGCTAAGCCCAAGCGCTGGGGGCCACTTTCGGTCAATCAACCTTTGAAACCAAGGGGGCGGGGGAGGAGGGGAATTAGAGTGGCTGAACAGCTGGAGAAAGAGATTCAGCTAATAAAGGGACGGAAGCACTAGGATCTAAAAGTACATCTGAAAAAAAAAAAAAAAAAAAAAACACGCGTTACAGTTTGAGGAGTCGGACAGCAAGATTAGAGACACGGAGCGGAAATGTAGGTAAAGTAAATAGCTAAAAGCATCCTTTAGTAATGCCTACAGTGCACCACGTGAGGTGCATTGATGACACTAGCCCCGTATGGACCCAAGAAAATGAAACGTAGTTTACTTTTTCCACTAAGGATGAGGTTCCAAGATTAATCCATTTCCCAATTAAGGATAGATTAGAATGGAATATAAAATTTCGGACAAAGGCCAAGCGCTGGGGACCTATGAGGTTATTCAGCTCTGAAAGGGAAACAGAGTTAGTGGGTTTGAAAGGTGTAACAGGAGGAAAACATCAAAGCAGTTGCACTCTGAAACAATTGTTAAGAGAGGGTCGAGGAGAGTCAGATGGAAGAAAGATAATATGAAAGGAGGTACAGTAAAAGGAATGAAAGGGGTTGCAGCTGGGGGCCACAGCAGGGACGCTGCAAAGAACTCCCCCACCCCCCCAACTTTGATCCTTCCGCCCTTACTGTGTTACTACCATTACTATCAAACATCTTGACAATGCGGTCTAAACCCCTCCCGTCATGGAAGGTGACTTCCAGGAGACACGCCCACCACCTGGAATCTGATTGAGGTTTAGACAGCGTTCCACTCGTTCTCCTTTTTTATATTCTTGACAAAAGAAAAGAAAAACGTAGCTGACCCATTCATTAGTATTCTCAAGTAAGTAGATGATCGGAATAGTAATGGGCGACATTTTATTTTCTATTATCTTTTTTTCTGATTGGCCTGAAATCGAGCAACGACGTTCGCGGTGTTTAAACTATATTTTTTTTCAGTAAGTCTTAAAATTTGTTATTTCTGGAATGATGTCAAGTAGCGCCTTTTGACGATGCCAGATAGTACACCAATTTCAATCTGCTACCAGAAACTAACGTTTGCTAAATGACAGATGGCGACGAATAAAAAAAAAAAAAAAAAAAAAAAAAAAAACACGTACATTTCATTGTACCGAACACTTCATACAGCATTTCCAAAATGCAAAATAATGCAGCGTTTACAGCAACGTCAGCTAGTGCAACATTTCTCTCAAATAATGCGATGTTTAAATGCCAAGTAGGGCTGTAATTTTAAAATGCCAGAGAGTAAAACATGACCATGTTACGAAATAGTACAGTACAAGTTTTAGGAGTAAGTAGTGGAGTATTTTCCAAATGGCAAAAAGTACAGCTAACCAAATGTCAAACGGTGCCACTTTTTCTATATATTAAATATATAGCAAAATTTTCCACATTCCAAATACTGGAACTTATCAAATAAGCCAGATAGTGGAACATATACTTACGAATTCAATAACCAACAGATAGTTAAAAAGTATATCTTAGTTTAACCAGACCACTGAGCTGATTAACAGCTCTCCTAGGCCTGGCTCGAAGGATTAGGTATTTTTACGTAGCCAGGAACCAATTGGTCACCTAGCAACGGGACCTGAAGTTTATTGTGGGATCCGAACCACATTCAATCGAGAAATTTATTTCTAATCGCCAGAAACAAATTCCTTCTGATTCCTTGTTGGCAGAGCGGGAATCGAACTCGCGGCTTCCGAATTCGTAGGCTAGCCCGTAAACCACTCGTCCAACGAGGAACTAGCAACATATAGTGGAGCATATAATTACGTATTCAATAAGCAACAGATAGTGGAGCATATACTTGCGTATTCAATAAGCCAAATAGCGCAGCGTTCTTGAGAAGTTAAAGACTCCAATATTTATAAAAGGCCAAAAAACTTTGAACATTTCCCAAGATGCAGATTAATACAGCATTTTTGATTTGGCAGATAAAGAACGTAACGTTTTTAACCTGAGACGTCTATCTAGACGAAAACGCTGGACGTTCTCCTTTATACAAAAGCTGGACGAATCCCGTGGGCAACGAATCGTATCATCCGTCAAAACCGTCAAAAGTCCTCTGTCAATCCAACCGTGACGGATCATTCTTAGTCAAGGCGAGTTTATGAATGAATAATATTTACGTCCGAGAATGTCTAATATTTCATTCTCATTTCGGGGGATAATAGGCACCCGTGTCTTTCTCTTTACGGTCATATTTTGGGGGATAATAGGCGTCCGTGTCATTATCTTCATTGGTGTGTTTTCGCGTACGTGGCTTTTAGGTTCACTCTCGTTCGTAATAAGAGAAATTTATTTCCTGATATATTAAATCCCAAAGGAATTATCTGGTCGTGAGGCCTCATAAACGATTTAGAATAATCGCGATGATATTTCTGTTACGATATCGTGTATGATTTTACGCCGGTTTCACAACCGTTGACTTTTATTTATAATGTCAATGGAACATTCCGAGCTAATTTATTCATTCATAAAAAAATCAATATTCCACTTCTTTTAACTCCATTTCAGAAGTTGCATATTCGCGCAGGGAAAAGAAACCTACTGATGAGGTAATAACTGTTCTATTATTTTTAGTATAGACCACTTCTTGACCGAAAGACGTACTAGCGCGCACGTAATTGCTTCAAGATTGCATGCAACGATGGAGATATTTATTCTCCGTAGACATAATACGAAGAATTATGCTTCTCTTACCGTGTACTTTTTTTGTTTGTTTGTATGGTGTTTTTACATTGTATGGAATCAGCGGTTATTCGGCAACAGGACCAACGGCTTTACATGACTTCCGAACAACGTCGAGAGTGAACTTCTATCACCAGAAGTACACAATCTGTCACTCCTCAGTGGAATGCCAGAGAATCAAACTCACGGCCACCGAGGTGGCACGCCAAGACCATACCAACCACGCCACTGAGGGGTAGTACATAGCAATTAGTTTAAGATTTGATAAGGCAACAATACAGGTGTTACATTCCGCCCATGAAGAATTTATCAAGTCTCATTCTTGTCTTGACAGTTCGTAGTTTTGTTTTGACAGCTCGTATTCTCGTCCTGATGGTCAAGTGATTGATCAATAATAGGCGAGGTTATACTTTCATAAGTCAATATTGTGATTATGTTATTTTATCATTTCATCTTATTTCGTTTCGAGAGCGGATAATACATAGACTATTATTATTATTATTATCAATATTATTATTATTAAAAAACACAATAATATGAATTAATGATTGTGATTGTTACATCTAATAATTACTAATAATATTCTTAAATGCATTTATAAAATCTACGACAAACAGAATCGTGGGTGATGGGGTGTAGGTATTCATAACTGTCTGACCCTTTGAGCTCTCTCTCTCTCTCTCTCTCTCTCTCTCTCTCTCTCTCTCTCTCTCTCTCCAGCAGGCAGATAAAAGTCTATGAGCAGGGTATGCCTTCATGTACAGACATTTTTCCATACCCTCCCCTCTCTCTCTCTCTCTCTTTCTCTCTCCAGCAGGTAGATAAAAGCCTATTGGAAAGGTACTCCTTCAGGTACAGACATTTTTTCATAGCCCCCCCTTCCCTCTCTCTCTCTCTCTCTCTCTCTCTCTCTTCTCTCAGATACAAATTATATTCTTGCAGCGTCTGGGAGAAAGAAAGATATGAAAAATCAGGATTCCTGCCACATAATCAGCAGATTAGATAATACCGCTGGGCATCTTTCAAAAAACTAACGAACAATATAAACTCGTCAACATAACCAGTGGAATTGAATTAACTTTAAAAAAAGGGAAATAAAATATGAAGGCTTACCAATACATAAAACGGCTCATGCACTCGTGAGATTATTCACAAACGCATTGGCGTATGCACAAGATTAGATACACACACGATATATTCATAAAATATTCGATACATAAGGTATTAAGAGTTATAACAACGACATGATTATGATAAATATATAAGCAAGGATATTTTAATATTAAAGTAGTATTCGCTTCATCTGAAAAATGCGCACACATACGCACAAATTGCGTAACTCAAATGTGCAAGAACGCGCAAATTCGTCCACGTTTGTACCAACGCAAACAAACATACGCACCCATTGCGTAACTCAAATGCGCAAGAACGCGCGAATTCTGCCACGTTTGCACTAACGCAAACAAACATACGCACACATTGCGTAACTCAAATACGCAAGAACGCGCGAATTCTGCCACGTTTGCACTAACGCAAACAAACATACGCACACATTGCGTAACTCAAATACGCAAGAACGCTTGTATTCGGCCACGTTTGCACTAACGCAAACAAACATACGCACAATTGCGTAGCTCAAATACGCAAGAACGCTCGAATTCGGCCACGTCTGTGCTAACGCAAACAAACATACGCACACATTGCGTAACTCAAATACGCAAGAACGTGAGTATACGGTCACATTCGGCTCGTCTAAATGATCAAATGCCTTTCATTTGATCAGTTTCCGACTGCGCGTGCGCCCTAAACATTCGCTTCGGAGGACCACTGTCATTTCGAACAGAGAACTTATTTTCATCCGAAGATGATGACGGGTTGCGGGAGAATAGGCGATTTCTATCGCAATATTGTGTGACCTTATATGTCGATGTATTGCTTTGGGTATGTTTGGTTAAAATAATATATACAATTTGCTGGCTGGGACCGCACGAATTTGCAACCGTGTGTTCGTTTTTATAATATTTTTTTTTCTATTGTTAGGGTTAAGTCAAATATGTAATTTTAACTCCTCAATACTTACGGTGTGTTTTGCAAAACGGGGAAAAAATTAAAATATGTGTACCGCTAACTCTGGGGCATATACATGTATATCAATCCGTACGTTTTACATTTTTGACATAGTCTTAAAGTTGCGTAAATTATCATGTTTTCCTTTCTACTTTACAATACGTTTTATGTTGAGAAATAAATAAAAAGCAAAACACGCATATATACTCCAATGCATACGAATTTGCAATCGTACATTTATTTTTATTATTTCTGCTTTTTTACTTTGGAGTTAGACGTAATATAATATATATATATATATATATATATATATATATATAATATATATATATATATATATATATATGTATGTATGTGAATATATATCACACACACACACACACACACATATATATATATATATATATATATATATATATATATATATATATATATATATATATATATATATATGTATAAATTTTTCCCCGTACAACTGACAGCATACCTTGCAAATGATAAACCACACTTTGCTGTTGCATGTAAATAATAATTTGCAAGAGTACGGTTTCATTATCGGCTTTTTTAAAAATCGGATATTTTGAAAACAGACCACACATTGCGGTTCCAAAAATCGCATAAATAAAAAAATGATTTTTTTTTTTTTTTTTTTTTTTTTTTTTACAAAAATATCAAGTATCTGCCCCAAAAATACCCATTAGGTTACAAAGAGCCTATTGTTCTCACGTCAGCCGTGCGTGAACATTTTTATACAATTCTGTAAATAAATAAACATTCAACAGTCCTGAAAATACGAAGAGAACAAGGCGTCATCCTACCTCCAGGTTACTCGGAGCGCGAGCTAAAATCTACGGTCAAATAGAGCGTTGTTTTACCAACAAAAATCAAAATAAATACTCTATTTTATTAGAAAAAAATTGTTCTGCACTGTTTAGCAAGCACATCATTTATTTTATACATTTTCATTCTCATATATAAATCATAAACATCCTATCCTCAAATTCCTGTATCTTTTTCAGACCATTTTAGGTTTGTCCATAGGGCTTTCTTGTCTATTCCGCCCCACCCCCCCCAACCCACCCAACTCTCCCCTCCTACAAGAACAACAACAACAACATCACCACAACGTATATCGTCTTTCTGGTGTTGCCATATGGACAGTTACTCTCTCTCTCTCTCTCTGTCCCTCTCTCGACAGTGAGGCGATATCGAACGTCTTAACCAGCAAATAGCTGAGCCTGAGGTTCCAATTACTAGCGGTGACATAAAACATATATTTTTTTTTTCTTTTATCAAGGAGGTTGGACGTCTTAAGGGCCGGACACTATTGGTATTAGGTGATCTTTAATATACGGGAATATACTAATCTTTAATGCTTATTTGGGCTTTCTTAGAATACTCCTACTGCTGCTACTACTACTACTACTACTAATAATAATAATAATAATAATAATAATAATGAAAAAAACAAAAAACAAATCCCCAGGTATGCAGATGTACAAAACATGTTTAAAATCAAGCATACAGATTCTCAAAAGCCCTCCGAATAGCTTGTTTTTAAATATATTTGTACATCTACATAACTGTGGAATTGTTTTACCATTTGAAGACTCGTGTTACTGTGAATATCTCATAGATGGTAATAATAATAATAATAATAATAATAATAATAATAATAATATTAATAATAATAATAATAATAATAATAATGTTCTAAGGGGTCCGCAATAATAAAAATGTTAAAAGTTCGTGTATAATTTACAATAAACACTTTGTAAAAGTTTTCGAACCCTTTTCTGGGTTCATCTTCAGTAAAACATAACATTATCTTTTACTTTTTTTTGGGGGGAGGGGGGGGGGGGGGGGGCGCCCGGGACGGGACTCAAGATGAACCCAGGGAAGGGTTCGAAAGCTTTTATATAAAGTGTTTATCAAAAATTATACACGAACTTTCGATAGTTTTATTATTGTGGACCTCTTAGAACATTGTATATACTCTCGTGATAGAGAGTTTGTTCCAACAAATAATAATAATAATAATAATAATAATAATAATAATAATAATAATAATAATAATAATAAAATAATAATAATAATAATAATAATAATGATAATAATAATAATAATATAATGAAAATAGAAATAAGAAGGATATGGGACATGCCAGTGGAAATTGTACCCATTATCAAAGGAACACTAGGCACGATCCCAAGATCCCTGAAAAGGAATCTAGAAAAAACTAGAAGGTGAAGTAGCTCCAGGACTCATGCAGAAGAGTGTGATCCTAGAAACGGCGCACATAGTAAGAAAAGTGATGGACTCCTCAAGGAGGCAGGATGCGACCCGGAACCCTACACTATAAATGCCACCCAGTCGAATGGCAGGACTGTGATAGAGCAAAAAAAAAACAATAATAATAATACAGTAGGTTTATCTTTCCATCAAGAAATCGACGCCACACTTCAACAATCACAAAAAAAAAAAAAAAAAAAAAAACTTTTTGTGAAAATAGACTCTCATGTCAACAGGTCAACAGACACTTTTCGCTCCGCGCGCAAAAAAAAAAAACAAAAAAAACAACAACAAACAAACAAACAAATAAACACGAAAGGAGACAATCAAAATCAGTGGCATACAATCAAGACACAAAATGTCCAATCAAATTACTCACATTCTTTTCCTCGTCTACTTCTCTTGACCTCTTGCTTATTGGCCGTGTGGTGTTCCAGTTCTTTCCAGTTCCAGTTCCAGCATTCTGTGGATGGAAGGAAAGAAAAGATATACATAAATATATATACATATATAAACAATCTACTCAGTACCGATTATTGAACGCATGAAACAAACACCAGACCAAAACGCTATGACTAAAATAAAAAAATTATCAACAATCTACTCAGTAGCAATTATTGAGCACATAAAAAAAAAAACATTAAAAAATAACACCAGACATCAGAGCAAACAGGGGAGATAAATTTATTGTTTGACTACAAGACTCCCATATATTACGATAAGCAATGGTTTCCATGGCGACAAGCTGTCAGAACATGATGGTCACCCATCCAAAGCGAGTCGTTCATCGAGGGTCACCCATTGAGTACTCTCATCCAGTTTCATGAACCTCCGTCCTCCCGTTCTCAAGTAGACTACATATTTCTTCCATGGGATGTAGCGGCTTTTCCTTTCCTTTCTAAGTTAACATCGGGCCTGGGGATGAAAACGCCGTCAGTTCTCTGCAGTTCTTATAACCTTCATTCGCTTCACAAGCGGCCTACTAAGTAATGTCTCACTTTTTATTTTCTCTTTCTTTCCCTGCATACTTTGGATGGGGGCCTTATGCCAACATGGGCTTTTGCATAAAGGCGGCCTGTGTGAGTGACGGTAAGGTGTTCGAGTGACTAGGAATTATGGTTTGGACCTCTGGACTTGGGACAGCCAACCCAGACCTTCTTTATTTCCCTGAATATCCCGTATTTGGCCTTGGAAAATGGGTGTCATTTATCAACGAATATCCCGTATATTTGGCCTTGGAAAATGAGTGTCACTTATCTACGAATATCCCGTATTTGACCTTGGAAAATGAGTGTCACTTATCTACGAATATCCCGTATATTTGACCTTGGAAAATGGGTGTCACTTACCCACGAATATCCCGCACTTGACCATGGAAAATGAGTGTCATTTATCCACGAATATCCCGAACTTGAACCAAGGAAAATGAGTGTCACTTATCCACGAATATTTGACCTTGGTAAATGAGTGTCACTTATCAACGAACATCCTTATAAACATCAAAAGACAAATATCCAACTGTCATAAATTCCCCTGAAGTACGTCCAGCAACCCTCGAAGAACTGTGGGGGGCGGGGAGGCATGGGGGCACTGGATGACATTACGTCCCTCCCTGCTCGGATAGTTGCCATATTTGACACAAGGTTACAAGGACACATCGCTTAAGGATAAGGATACGGAAAACTGCTAGCGTAAGAATTTGCCCTCGAGCGAGCGTAAGAGGCTGACTTGAAATGAGAATATGGAATACGGATTCTTCTCTCCTATTCCCCAGTCTCCGGTGGAAAAAATTAGGTTATGTAAATAGGGAGACGACCTTTGAACAGAAGCGGCTCAAAAGGACTTGAAGCCTTTGTTTGTTGTACTAATGGCTGCTGCTCTATGGCTGGGCTCCACGCGAGCGTAATGTTGGCTTAATTCTCAAATAACGACGTGAAACGTGAGCAAATTGTTTGTTTCTTCTCATCTGATGACATTCCACGGTCTGCTTCGTCGCGAAGAGGAGCGAGGTCTACTTGAACGAATACCAGGTCGTTTGTTCTGCCCTCTTTCCAAAGTCATCTCGCTCGATAATCTTCAGTAGACGTAATCTCATCAAGTTCAACAGCTTTTCATTCATCTGGAAGCTCATTTTAAACCTAAGAATTCCGTCCTTTTTTTCTATTTGTTTGTATTTTAATAAAAGTTATTGACGGCACAGCATCAGTATTGTATTCTGAAAAATGAGGCCATTGAACATTTCCACTTTTGAGTTTTAATGAAACTTTGAAAAGACATAATGGAAATCAATTTGACTTTCTCACTCAACGGTGCAGTTTTTTGTATTGTATTCTGAAAAATGAGGCCATTGAACAATTCCACTTTTGAGTTTTAATGAAACTTTGAAAAGACACGATGGAAATCAATTTGGCTTCCTCGCTCAAATGACTTTTCAGGACGAATACTTTTTCTATTAACGGTTTTCTCAAAGAGCGGATGGCTTCAGAAATACACATAAGAGCAGTGGCATTTTCTCAAGAGTACCTTAACAGTGACAACAGCTTATAATGATATGTTCTGTTGACTATAATGGCACAATTTACAGAATTTATTTTGTACAGAATTCTCTCAATTCTCGCGATGACTTCCTTCTCTGGCGCACTGATATTCCTAAGCAGCTGTCCGATGGTCATCATGCTGTAGGTCATCGAAGAAAATTTCGGGCTGGTGTTATCAAAGACGTTTCGGTCATCTCTTTTGGCCATCATCGGGATGGGATCGCTGTGTGCTATGAGCTACTTCGGTTGTTGCTGAAGATTAAGCTGGCCTTATGCCAGCATTGCACGGGCTCTTGCTCATCGAGCAGCTCGTAGGGAAGGCTTTCGAACCATGCGTGAGAGCCGCGTATCCTAGCCACTAGACCAAGTCGGACATACCTCAGTAAGATTCGTGCTATTTGTTGCAACTAGGCTACTTAAGGAGTCTGGTACCCTATTCTTCACTGGGCGCTGCTTGTGGCGTCGCATGTGACGTCATCAGGGGAATGACAGCTTCTTATTGGTGGTGGAGGTCTTCTCGAAGGGCGTGCAGGATGTGATTCAGGCTATAGACTGGAGATGATCGCGGGCAGCGATGTCGATGATTTTTGCCGACGGTGAAAGGTCGGGCATACAGTATTAGCGTAGCTACAGTTACAGTCATATGTCATCCTGATGCCAGACGCAACGACATAGTCGTGCCAAGTCGTGTCGTGTCGTGGTGACAGTCGTGCGCTGCATTTTGTCGCGGTTAGATAAAGTACAGAACAAAATATGATATTGAACTTTAGGCCAAAGGCCTAAGAGGGCACTCAAGCGCTGAGACCGACTCTGGCCGTGAAAAGGTTTGAAAGGCATAACAGGAGGAAAACCTCAAGCTGTTGGATCAATTGTTAAGGTGCATTAAAGTAAAGGGGAAGAAAATACGAGCGGAACTATACAGTAAACAGGAATAAAAGGGGTTGCAGCTCAGGGCCGAAGGGACACTGCGAAGGGCCTATAAAGTATTGCCTACGGTGCATCGCATGATGAGCACTGACGGCACTTCTACACCCACGTCGCCAGAAATAGACCAGATTAGCAAGCGCCTTCCCTCGCCAGTGACATAATCGAATGATCCCAAAGGTTGGGGGAAGATGTTGAGGGTGGGGGGAAGGGAAGTGTCAAGATCTTTTCCCCCGATGACTGGGATAAATCGAGCAAAGACGAGATGGCTTTATTATTCCTGAATGTGGGAGATGACCTCCTCTTCGATGCCTTCTTTTGTGTGTGTGTGTGTGTGTGTGTGTGTGTGTGTGTATGGTCTTGCCCAAAGTGTGCATGCGCATATATGATCGCACATGTAATCTGTTTGCATGCAAGTGCTTTAGTGTCTACTAAAGGGGTATTTCTGAACTGCATTTTCATCATGAACAGATTCATTTCATTATATTAATTTTATTTTTTACATTTTAAATTTTATTTTTAATAATTTTTTTTAACTTTTGTAATTTTTATTTTATTATTTTTATGTTATTTTTTAAATTTTAAATTTTGTACCATTTTTATT
>NC_061091.1:2536006-2563506 GCF_015104395.2 Macrobrachium nipponense | reverse complement strand
TTTAAATTGTTTCAAATATCATATATTTATATAGATATACTCGTATTAGTATATATAATCTACTATCTCTCGATATCTATATATATATATATATATATATATATAATATTATATATATATTATATATATATCTATACATCTATAACATATTATAAATATCATATATATACATATATTATCTATATATATTTATATATATTAGAATAGATAGATATATATAGATACTATCATAAGATATATCTTCTATATCTATATCTATCTATATCTATATATATATATATATATGTATATATATATATATATATATATATATATGTATGTATGTATGTATGTATGTATCTATGCATATATGTATGTTTAACTGAATCAAGCAAATATCGAACATGATGAATATATGTATAAAGGCAAAACACACTAATAAAAGTGAATCATTGTATTGGCTCAAGGCCTTTCGACTTATCGTCCTTACGTAGCAGAGCCCTGAGCTAAGAAAAGAATAGTATATACATATATACAGACATATATATACACACATACATACACGCACACACACACGCCCAGGGACATAAGTGAGTTTCTGTGTGAAATGATATATAATCGTGTGTATTTAATAGTGAGTTTCATATGCATCCCATTTCACTCCATCTTTCGGGTTCAGTGCTTTTGCGAATCAAGTTGCTTTTGCCTTTATACGGTTCAACACGGCTGACATTACAGGTAAATGTCACCAATATTATATATAACCATCGAGAGAGAGAGAGAGAGAGAGAGAGAGAGAGAGAGAGAGATGTCACTAATATTATGCAAATCCATTGAGAGAGAGAGAGAGAGAGAGAGAGAGAGAGAGAGAGAGAGAGAGAGTTTTTCTCGTATAACCCCTGCATTCTTCTTCAACATCGACTCTTCATAAACGGTTTGAGATAAATAAACAACAGAAAACGAGAAAACTGAAACCGTCTCCGTTTTCTTTACTCGGAATGAAACGGCCTGACTACTAGCATGGCTTTAACAGAAACAGACTTTCAACAATAAAAAAAAATAATAAAAAAATCAGGTTCGATCAAACGACACTCGAAGCACAAGAGGAAGCGAGGACGGAGGCTTGGCGAGGAAAGGAGGGAGAATTGAGAAGAGAGAGAGAGATTGAGAGAGAGAGGCATGAGAGAAGAGAGAGAGTGAGACGGAACAGAGAGAGAGAGAGAGAGAGAGAGAGAGAGAGAGAGAGAGAGTAACGCGGCTGTCAGGGTGTATTCGTACATGAGTGATTCTGGCAGAATTTGGGTTATTTTGTTTTCTGCAAAAGAAATCTGTCCGTCCGCCCTCACATCTTTAAAAAACTACCGAGGCTAGGAGGCTGCAAATTTGTACGTTGATCATCCACCCTCCAGTCATCAAACGTACCAAATTGCAGCCCTCTATAGTCAGTAGATTTTATTTTCATTTAAGGTTAAAGATAGATTACTATATCAGTCAATTTAAGTTACAGTTAATATATATATATATATATATATATATATATATGTATATATATATATATATATATATATATATATATATATATATATATATATATATATATATATGTATCCATTCACAAAGATGCATAAATACTAAGGCCTGCATATTTCAGCAAACGCTTTCAATTTAAAAAACGGATTTTCGGATTTACGTTTGACCGATCTCGAGAGATTTTCACGGCTGATGGAAACCGCAGTTTTAAAATTCTGCCAGAATCCTCCACCTTATTTATTCACTGGGGGCTTTAGAGGATCCAACCCCCATCTGTCTTAACGTCTCGAGAGTTGAAGAGCTTCTGGTTCCTTCATTTTTGCTCGTCGGAACAAGATTGCTTGGGAGGAGAGATGCTACTGAAGATGAACGAGAATTTCGAGAATAATAGGGTACGTATGCATCCTAATAGGTTAATTGACATTCCTCCAACTCTACAAGATGGTTCTTGATATCAAGATAATTGAGACGAATACACATTCGGTGAATAGACGGAAGTTCACCCATCAGACACATTTACGAAAAGAGATTTACCTTAGTAAAGTCTGACTGACTAAAAATCCCAGTAATCGCAAAGGAATAGTTGCGATGGGAAGGTAAGTGTGGCAGACACACTGACTGACAGATCTATCGCATATCTAAAAGCAAGGTGGTCTAAACTTTGTGCTAAGCTTGATTGGCGTTTCTCCAGCCGCGTAGGAGGATGTTTAGATGACATAGGATAAGCGTGATAGACACGCTCACAATCAGACATACAGACAAACGCAGGGAATAAGACAGTATCCCAACTTTGTTGGTTAGTGACTCATTAAAATTGCTTACTTACTCTCATGGTGTAAATATTTACATGACTGAAATTAAAATAATAAAAGCTTTGTTGTTTCATTATTTTCTTCTGTCATGATGTAAAAATTTACATGACTGAAAATGTACAATGAAAGCTTTGCAGTTTCATTATTTTCTTCTGTCATGATGTAAAAAAAATTACATGACTGAAAATGTACAATGAAAGCTTTGCAGTTTCATGATTTTTTCGGTCATGATGTAAAAATTTACACGATTGAAAATGTACTATGAAAGCTTTGCAGTTTCATAATTTTTTTGCTGTCATGATTTAAATATTTACATGACTGAAAATGAGTATAATGAAAGCTTTGCAGTTTTATTATTTTTTTCTGTCATGATGTAAAAATTTACATGACTGAAAATGTATAATGAAATCTTTGTAGTTTCATTATTTTTTCTGTCATGATGTAAAACTTTACATGACTGAAAATGTACAACGAAAGCTTTACAGTTTCATTATTTTTTTCTGTCATGGTGTAAAAATTTACATGACTGAAAATGTGTATAATGATAGCTTTGCATTTTCATTATTTTTTTCTGTCATGATTTAAATATATACATGACTGAAAATATGTACAATGAAAGCTTTGCAGTTTTATTTATTTATTTTTTTTTTTTGAGGAACATGATGTATCATTATAGGTTATACCACGTATACTTTGTATTGTATACAATCATATAATTAATAAGGAATTTACTCTCTCTCTCTCTCTCTCTCTCTCTCTCTCTCTCTCTCTCTCTCTCTCTCTCTCTCTCTCTGTTATACACTAATACAACTATCATATATTAGAGAATATGTTGTCTAACAGGTCCATTTCTCCCTGTCTTAAAGTACCATACATATCTCAAAACCTAATTCCTCGCTCTGCTATATTACAACACTTAACTATTTAAAAGACTTTAGGATGTTACTGTACTCTAACGAATAAACATTGAACTGTTTTCCCTCATTGTGCTATATACTAACACATGATAATCTGAACGTTTACTATCTATTATAAACTAAAGCATACAAAAAAGAACTGTGTATTTCACTGTTATAATCAATCTAACTCGTCATGAAGTTAAAGACAAATTTTTCTAAGGGTTATTTTGAAGTTTTGCTCTAAAACAACCAATTCAGAATTATGATACAAATTCTTACGAAAGCAAACGAAATGAAATACCAACAAGGCATGATCCGACCCCAAGCTCGCCCGGGTGCGTGATAAAACCTACGGTGTCAAATAGAGCGTTTTTTCACCAACGAAAATTAAAATAAATAAGCTATATTTTTGAAATATAATAATTGTTCTGTACTGTTTAACATGCACGTTATTTATCTTCTTACATTTTAATAATAATAAGTAAATCATAAATATCTTATTTTACAATTCCTGTATCTTTAACTCAACGCGAAACACCTTCTTCAGACCTTTTTAGGCTTTTCCATAGAGCTTTCTTACCCTCCCAACATGAACAACAACAGCAAGAAAGTAATTTGTAGGCTTACTCCCAGAGTAAACGAAAACAATAACTGACACACCTCTTTTTCACTTGACGGATGAATGAATGAAATGACAAAAACAGTGACAGACACACGCTTTTGTACAGATAAATGGAAATAAACAATCAGTTTCCTGACGTGAAAATCAATACGACAGATCAATACTGAGCACCACTTCGCAACCATTAATTAAGTAAGCTCTGGGAGCCAGAAGCTAAGATACATCAACTCTGTTGTGGAGGTAATTAAAGCCAGGACGGATGAATGGGTCTGCCTTTGGCACTGTGCCACAAGCTATGATCAGAAGCCCAGGTAACTTTACGAAAACACTGAGATGGCATGATATCAGGAGGCTAATTGCCTCTCCAGAACATTATTAGGCAGCAGGAACTATTTCAATTAAGGCAGGAATTTTGATGATAAGATGGGGAGTCGAAATCAGATGGCAAACTATGCAGATGTCATCAGTCGGTTTAGCTTAACGAGAGAGAGAGAGAGAGAGAGAGAGAGAGAGAGAGAGAGAGACATGCATACCATTTTACCTTAAAATTCGAAGTAAAATTTCACTTTTTTAATGGTTGTGTGTGTGTGTGTGTGTGTGTGTGTGTGTGGTGCAGAGAGAGAGAGAGAGAGAGAGAGAGAGAGAGAGAGAGAGAGAGAGAGAGAGAGGGGGGGGGGGGGGGAGTTTATCAGTTGTCATTCCGAGTTTTCCCGAGCAGTGGCGGGGTTGGCCAGCTAATATATAGTATATATATATATATATATATATATATATATATATATATATATATATATATATATATATTTATATACATACACACACACACACACACACACACACACACACACACACACATATATATATATATATAATATATATATATATATATATATATATATATATATATATATATATAAAAGACCCTTGAATAGTGACAGAAACGAATATGACTTTTGATATGAAAGGAACATCACAGAGAGAGAGAGAGAGAGCGAGAGAGAGAGAAAAGAGAGAGAGCTGCAAAAAAAAAAAGCTGAATACCAGTTACGGCAAGAAAACGAATGTGGAAAGAGAGAACAAAATAAATAATAATAATAATAGTAATAATAACAATAATAATAATACTAATAATAATAATAATAATAATAGTAAGGGAAGAGAGCAAATAGAGCCAATCGGCTCCGCTCGTCGAGAGGAGGAATTACGAGGTAAATAACCTGTCTTTGAAGACCTTCGCTTTTGTCATACACTTCTCTTCATTTTCCCCCTGTTTTCTTCCAGCTAGATTATTTGCTCGCTTCATTACCCGTCTATTCATTTATTCTCTTGTTCTCTCTCTCTCTCTTTTGGCTTGCTACATCATCTGTTTATTCGTTTATTCTCTTACTCTCTCTCTTTTTGCTAGCTTCATTATATGTTTATTCATTTATTCTCTTACTTTCTCTCTCTCTATTTTTGCTTGCTTCATTATCTGTTTATGCATTTATTCTCTACTTTCTCTCTCCCTCTTTTGGCTTGCTTCATCATCTGTTTATTCTTTTATTCTCTTACTCTTTCTCTCTCTCTCTCTCTCCCTCTTTTGGCTTGCTTCATTACCTGTTCATTCATTTATTCTCTTACTCACTCTATCTCTCTCTCTCTCTCTCTCTCTCTCTCTCTCTCTCTCTCTCTTTTGGCTTGCTTCATCGTCTGTTTATTTATTTATTCTCTTACTCTCTCTCTTTTCCCTTGCTTCATTATCTGTTTATTCATTTATTCCCTTATTCTCTCTCTCTCCCACTTTTTTCTTGCTTTCTTTATTATCTGTTTATTCATTTATTCTCTTTCTCTCTCTCTTTTGACTTTTTTTCATTACCTGCTCATCATTGATTCGCTTATTCTCTCTCTCTTTTGGCTTGCTTCATTACCTGTTTATTCACTATTCCTCTTCTCTCTCTCTCTCTCCATCTCCTCTCTCTCTCTCTCTCTCATCTCTCTCTCTTTTGGTCTTCTGCTTGCATTAGTCTGTTTTATTCATTGATTCTTCTTATCTCTCTGCTCTTTATTGCTTGCTTCATTACCTGTTTATTCATTTTTATCTCTCTCTCTCTCTCTCTCTCTCTCTCTCTCTCTCTCTCTCTCTCTTTTGGCTTGCTTCATTACCTGTTTATTTATTTATTTTCTTATTCTCTCTCTCTTTTCACTTGCTTCATTATCTGTTTATTCATTTATTCCCTTATTCTCTCTCTCTCCCACTTTCTTCTTGCTTTCTTTATTATCTGTTTATTCATTTATTCCCTTATTCTCTCTCTTTTGGCTTTTTTCATTACCTGCTCATCATTGATTCGCTTATTCTCTCTCTCTTTTGGCTTGCTTCATTACCTGTTTATTCATTTATTCTCTTACTCTCTCTCTCTCTCTCTCTCTCTCTCTCTCTCTTTTGGCTTGCTTCATCGTCTGTTTATTCATTGATTCTTTTATTCTATCTCTCTTTTTGCTTGCTTCATTACCTGTTTATTCATTTATTCTCTTATCTCTCTCTCTCTCTCTCTCTCTCTCTCTCTCTCTCTCTCTCTCTTCTGGTTCGCTTTATAGTCTGTTTATTCATTGATTCTCTTATTCTCTCTCTCTTTTGGCTTTCTTCATAACCTGTTTATTCATTTATTCTCTTACTCTCTCTCTCTCTCTCTCTCTCTCTTTTGGCTTGCTTTATTACCTTTATATAGGTTATTCCATAAGGCTTTCCTACCACCTACCACCCCCCCAAAAAAAACAAAACAAAGTAGTTTGTAGGCTTCCTCCCCGAGAAAGCGAAAAATCGTCTCACCCAGAAGGTATTCAATATCAGTTGAGTGATTATTTCACAAAAGTGAATTCCTCCGTGGATATATTCAGTAAGGGAGGCAATTCAACACCTAACACGTACTTTGAATACAAAAATAATGATTTTAACAAACCACCCATCAATAAATCTTTCAATGTTGAATTAACTAAGGCCAGATGTCCCTTTAAATTGAACAGCCTCGATATGAGTAACTATTGAATAAGCAGCATCTACAAATTTCTATTAAATTTACACACAAACACAGACACACATAACAATTACATACTCTTTAAATGTTAAAGTAACCGTGGACACCTATTTCTCTTAAACATCAGTAGCTTCGAAAAGAGTAAGTATCAATTGCAAAGTGGCTACAATCATACACAAATTTACAGACATATACACACACTTAGACACCTGACAGTACATAACCTCCCAACGTAGCTGAAGGTAACGACTTGCTTCAAATACGACAATCCAGTCTGGTCGAAATCAGCCCACAACTGATTCTCTCTTGCACCGGTATATGATGAAATCGTTGCAAGATATGATTTTTACATAAAAGTGAAATGACGCCTCATAAATGGACCAGAGTGCTTGCCAGAGTATGGGTTGAGGGAAGAACTTTTTGATGGTTGGGAACTGGAGGTAATATCAATGGCACAAAAAAAAAAATCTGATCAAACTGATAAAATGCCCCGAGGTGCCCGAGCTGGTTTTAGAAAAAGGGCAGCAGGAGTTATACCAGGTGAAATATTTGAGTCGAGACATATTATGCAACAGAACACGGAAGTCCAAAAATCCCCTTCTGATGGCTTTTATCGATTACAGCGAAAGTTATGGAAGGTCTTACGCCACAAATTCACAATGGGGTTTTCGGTATACGTGTTAGAGCTAAACCGATATTCTCTGTGAATTACTTTCATTTATAAATCTCCTTCCTCTTCCATCTCCAGCAAATAGCAGAGGTGGCATAACATCCCCTTGTGGTATCAGCTGTACAAGATCCGCTGTACAAGAATCGATATTATCCTTGAGAGAAGGAAAGGCACAGTTGCTAGTCCTTTCTAAGAGAATTTACCTTATACAGTCTGTGTAACCTGGGAACGGCGTCACATCTGTTGTTTACACTTATTATCATTCTGACGTCTTAGTGACCTGAGATCATTCTGACTTCTAGGTGACCTGAGATTATTCTGACTTCTTGGTGACCTGAGCTCATTCTGACTTCTTAGTGACCTGAGATTATTGACTTTTTGATGACCTGAAATTATTCTGACTTCTTGGTGACATGAGATCATTTTGACTTAGTGACCTGAGATCATTCTGACTTCTTGGTGACCTGAGATCATTCTAACTTCTTGGTGACCTGAGATCATTCTGACTTTTTGGTTTGGTAACCTGAGATCATTCTGACTTCTTGGTGACCTGAAATCATTTTGACTTTTTGGTGACATGAAATTATTCTGACTCTTTGGTGACCTGAAATTATTCTGACTTCTTGATGACCTGAGATCATTCTGACTTCTTGGTGACCTGAACTTATTCCTATCTTCTTGGTGACCTGATATCATTCTGACTTCTCGGTGACCTGAAATTATTCTGACTTTTTGGTGGCCTGAAATAGTCTGACTTCTTAGTGACCTGAGATTCAAACTTCTAGGTGACCTGAAGTCATTCTGACTTCTTGGTGTCCTGAGATTATTCAGGCTTCTTGGTGACCTGAGTTTATTCTGAGTCTTTGGTTCTTGGTGACCTGATATAATTCAGATTCTTGGTGACCTAAAATTATTCTGACTTCTTAGTGACCTGAGATCATTCTGACTTCTAGGTGACATGAGATAATCCTGACTTCTCAGTGACATGACATTATTCTGATTTCTTGGTGACCTGAGTTTATTCTGAGTCTTTGGTTCTTAGTGACCTGATATAGTTCAGACTTCTTGGTGACCTGATATAACTCAGATTCTTGGTGACCTGATACAATTCTGACTTCTCGATGACCACTGACGTGACGTAACCATAAGACCACATATAGGCACATGTCTTTTGCTTCACTGAAGACCGGATTCTTAAAAAAAGGAGCGATCTATGACGCTCAAGGCCGACAGCACATGACATTTGCAACGTAAAAGACCCTCTTGGGAGCACGTTTTGCATGTTGCATGAAAGGTAACGCTTTTTAATCTAAATGTCGCTTGGTTGGGTAGGTTTGAGGTGGTTGTGTCTGAGGTTCAGATAAAAAAATATTGGATTCTTGTGATGGATCTTTGTTGCTTGAATGATAAAATAAAAAAAAAACTAATCATAAAATTACTCACTATCAACAGTCGCCAACAAAAGTTTGCAATGCATTGCTGTAATAGGTTGGAAACAGCGAAAAAAAAAATCTATAAAAACCAATGGACAATGACGAATTATTTTCATAACCGATATATATACATACATACATACTATATATATATATATATATATATATATATATATATATATATATATATGTGTGTGGACTTCTTCTTGATGCGTTTATTAAGGAAAGAGATAAAAGTTTACAGTGTATGTAGCCAAGCCAAAGAAGGCCTAAAATCTTTTTTTTCCTTTAAACATCAACATCAATATATATATATATATATATATATATATATATATTATATATATATATATACACATACAGTATATATATATATATATATATATCATATATATATACACTACATACATATATATATATATATAATATATATATATATATATATAATATCTATCTATATATATATATATAATAATATATTATATATAGTATATTATATTAACACATGACATACATATATAATGAATATATTATATATATATATATATATAATAATATATATTATATAATATAATATATATATATATCATGGGTTCACGCTGTTCATAAAATTGCCCTTGGGAGCTGGTGAGAAGTAATAGGAATTCTATAAAAATAAAAAACTAATCAATAAATTTGTAGAATCTCGCCAACCACTATTTTATATCAAAACCAGTAAAAACATCTTTTATCAGCTGAGAATAAATATAACTGCATTTTCAAAAAATTACTTAACAAATTATCAGCTGAGGATAAATCTAATTGCATTTGCAAAAGAAAAAAGAATCATATTAACAAAATATGGTAAAATCTCACATTTTATACTTCAAAATTCCCACGGCTCTAGAATGCAAGGATATTTTATATCTGATATCCAGAAGATATTCAGAAAATGTTAAAAGGTTGAAAGATTTTCCATAAAAGAATTAAAACATCGTGCGGCATGCAGAAGGTATTTTTATGCCTCTGTAGTCTTTTATTTTTTATTCGTTGGTGTGTGGATCGTGTTCGATAACTGCCCTTTGAGCTTTCATAAATTATTTAAATGATTTAAAATGACTGCCATTATTATACGTGTTATTTCTATTATTTTCAGACCTTTTTCGGCTCATCCATAGACCTTTCCTAAACCAAGAACAACAAACAAGAACAACATCAAGAACAAGAACAACAAGAACAACAAACAAGAACAACAACAAAGTAGATCGTAGGCTTACTCCCCGAGTGAGCGAAAATTCAAAACCTATTATAAGCTACGATGACCACAGCCCCGGGTTGGCCTGTGTTATTGCCAACTATAGGGGTGCCAGACGCTCGATCTATGGCTAAATTTAACCTTGCATAAAATACAAAACTACTGAGGCTAGAGGGCTGCAATTTGGTACGTTTGGTGATTGGAGGGTGGATGATCAACATACCAATTTGCAGTCCTCTAGACTCAATAGTTTTGAAGACCTGAGGGCGGTTAGAAAAAGTGCGGACGGACAGACAAATAGCCATCGCTATAATGGTTTTCGTTTACAGGAAACTAAAGAAGAAAGAAAAAAAAACCAGATGGCGTAAGTACAAACTTGCAATATATTAGGAGGCCAGAGTCCCATGTAAATTGATATAATGATTTTCCAATACCTGGAAACTGAGAGTGCTGGAAAAAATCCAGGGATGAAAATAAATTTCCAGCGCAGAAAATGAGACTCTTTTACGAGAGAGAGAGAGAGAGAGAGAGAGAGAGAGAGAGAGAGAGAGAGAGAGAGAGAGTTACAAGGATTAGGATGTCTCAAAGACTTGTTATTCCATCCTATAAGAAGAGACATCGTCTGCTCACTTACCTCTAGGAGCCGGTTTTACTGTTCATTCACAGTGTCCTGTGAGAGAGAGAGAGAGAGAGAGAGAGAGAGAGAGAGAGCATCATGGAAGGAGGAAGGCATTGAGAGAGAGAGAGAGAGAGAGAGAGAGAAAGAGAGAGAGAGAGAGAGAGAGAGAGAAAAGTTTTGAATTTTTTTTTTAATATTTCGTCTCTCAAAAGGAATATGTGTTAATTATACCATTTTTTATCCTTCGAATATTCCAGACTTTTTATCAATCTACGATCATGTATTTTCAATATTTTAATTCGTTCTGGTCACCCTTTTTTTTATAATAAAATTAATTGAATTCCTACAAATTCATCTCGAAAAGGTTTCTACATTTATCGCAATATCATGTTTGCTAAAAATTTCGTTTATTTATTTTATTTTATTAACACGTTTAATGAAGATGGAATTCCTCTCATTTTGGTCTCTATACTCAAACACGAAATACGTCTTTGAGTTTTATAGCATTTTAATTTGGTTTTCATACCTACTTACCAAACCTCGTCGCGATGACGTTATGATAAAAACAAGTAAAAAATGTTTTTTGTACAACGTATAATGCTGTATAAAATCATCAGCTACGACCAGTATCGTTTCAGTTGATCACCAGATACGGTAAAGTGAGGGTGCGTCCCATGCCCCCTCCGGAAAGTGCTGCCAGATGCACGATGCTTGGCTAAATTTACCCTTAAATTAAATTAAACCTACTGAGGTTAGAAAGTTGCAATTTGGCACGTTTGATGGTCGGAGGGTGGATGATCAACATACCAATTTGCAGACCTCTAGCCTCAGTAGGGTTTTAGATCTGAGGACGGACAGGATACAGTGCGGACGGACGGAGGGAGAGACAATGTCGGCATAATAAGTTTACTTTTACAGAAAATTAAAAACAAGGTCTTACTTGAAAATTAAACAAAAATTTTGACAGCAATACCTAGAAAGAGTAAACGATACAATGAATACAGAAGTAGTGTGGAGACACTTGATATGTATGACAAGAAAGAGAAATTCTTGAGACCTATTGAGAGTTTTTGTGATGGAATAGAAACATGAGTCAGAACTTGTATAGACGGGAGAATGACTGGTTTGGCATGAAAGTGGGTCTGGAGCTATTTAAGTAAATGTGTTATGCCTTCGTCGCTGGCTAACGCTCTCATGAATGGGGGTGCTGTGAGAGAGAGGAGAGAGAGAGAGAGAGAGAGAGAGAGAGAGAGGCAGCATCAATGAGATAATGAAATGGAGAAAGTGAAGTGACTAACGCTTGCAGCTGGTATAAAGTTGAAGTATATCTTAGTTATACCTGACCACTGAGCTGATTATCAACTCTTCTATGGCTGACCCGAGGGATTAGATTTTTATTTACGTGGCTATAGTAGATTCACATCACCCGTGCATCTGATGTCTAGGCCAGTCCCTTACGGCGCTCCTGATTGGCTGTTGATAAGTCAATCACGGGGCTGGAAACTCTCAGTCTCTCTCGAGAGTTCACATAGGCAGGATGTATATTCCATCTCTCCTGAAGGATACTTTTGAAAGACGTATCCCTCAAGAGAGGTGGAACATACATCCTGCCTATGTGAACTCTCTCGAGAGAGACTGAGAGTTTCCAGCGAACCTACAGGGTTATTGTGGGATCCGAACCACATTATATCGAGCAATGAATTTCTAATTACCAGAAATAAATCTCTCTGGTTCCTCACTGGCAGCAGCGAGAAATGAACTCGGGCTACCAGATTGATGGGCTAGCAAGCAACCCACTCGTCCAATGAGGAACTGCACAGCTGTTATAACAATTATTAAGGATAATGAAGAGAAACTGAGGAAACAGGTGCGAGAGAAGAATTATGAAGACTAATTTGAAAACTGGGAATATAGATAAATGAATATCAAAACGGATATTGGAAAAATGAAAGCAACTGATTCGCATAGAGGTATTTGGAAGTAAATAAACAACGGGACGACTAGAGGCGAGTGTATTGCAGCATATTGCAAGCATTTGCATTTCCACCTGGGATTGCGCCGGCAATTACACCGTGGGCTTCCTAGATCATGGAGCAATTACACTATGTATACATACACACTGTATTTGCATTTGTTATGGGCGAGTGCTGGTATTAACAAGGCGTGATCCGACCTCCAGCTTACTCGGGGAGCGTGGTAAAATCTACGGTCAAATAGCACCTTGTTTCACCAATGAAAATCAAAATAAATACGTTCATATTTTGTTAAGAAATAATTTTTCTGTACTGTTCAACATACACATTATGTTTATTTATTTATTTTAACATTTTCATTCTAATAAATGAATCATAAATATCCTATCCTAAAATTCCTGTATCTCTAATTGAAGGCAAAAAAACACTTTTTTCAGACAATTTTAGGCTTTTCTACCGGCGCCCCGCCCACCCCGCCCCTCAACAAGAGTAATAACAACAGCAAGTAAGCGAGACGTCACAATCGTCATACTCATTTATTGGGCATTTGGGAGACTATTTCTCGGAAGAAAAGATAATGACAGGATATAAAGATAATAAAAAAGGAACAAAGCCTAAATCCTCGGAAGGGAAGCGCTGTATCGAGCCCTTTTGTTTGAAGAAGGGTTCAGCTCAGTGATTCTTAAACTCGGGGGGGCGGCGTCAGCAATTTCCAGGGGAGGGGCGAGCCCCAGGTTAAATTAAAAATTCTCATATTACATTCGTTATTCTCTTAAGTTTATGAAATAATGCAAAAGTATCGCCCTGGGCTGACCTTGTTTTGTAATTATTGACCTCCCTCCCTATCACTCGAAACCCCTTCTCTCTCTCTCTCTCTCTCTCTCTCCTTTTTTTTTGCTTTAAACCTGGAAGGGACTTTGACTTCCCTATATTTGTCTATCGTTTCTTGAACGTTAGACTTAAACAGTTTTCGCTCTCAATGGAATGTAATTTGCAGACGATTTCTGACAAAAAGATGATGTAATTTGATGTAATTTTCTGATGATTTCTGATCAAAAGATGATGTAATCTGAGGATGATTTCTGATCAAAAGATGATGTAACTTGGAGATGATTTCTGACAAAAAAATGATGTAACTTGCAGATGATCTCTGATCAACAGATGATATAATTTGCAGATGATTTCTCCTAAAAATATAAACATATCTTCAAAGTATTTCTCACGAGAACTTTGGATTATCAAGCATCTGGCATCATATTTAAAAATGGTACTGCCAAACCAAACTCATATTCAAAATCAGATACAAGACAAATAACTAAATAAAGAAAAATACACCGTAGAGAATAAATAAAATAATATAAAATAAAATAAAATATAAAGGCAAAATAATGTAAGAAGACGGTTCCTCAACGTATTTCTAAAGAGAATTTGGGGTCATCAAGCAGCTGGCAACATATTCGAAACTGGCACTGTCCAACCAAAACTTCCGTTTAAAATTAGGCGAAAGATAAATAAATAAATAAATAAATAAATAAATAAGTAAAAAAGATGAACAAATGTTAATGTAATTATATAAAAATACAAACCAACCGCAAGAAAAATCATAAAAAAAGCTAAATCGATACGAGAGGTTACTTAAAAAAAGACACAAAAGACGTCCCCCTCAATTTCCTAATGCATTAGATGACGCGAACCCAGACAGTACTACTTTCGGAGATGAAGGGTTCTCGACCCCCAGCCCCACCCCCCCCCCCCCCTCTCTCTCTCGTCTCTCTCTCTCTCTCTCTCTCTCTCTCTGCGCATAAAAAAACAATTTTCCCAGAATCGAATTTGGGGATTGCTCAGCGCTCGGCTTTTTTTTTATTATTTTTTTTTTTTGTTACTCTGCTGAGCTCTCTTAGGGAAATACAACTTTTGTTACAGAATATTAAAATGGTGGCCCCTTTCGGTATTTGCTTAGGGAAACCTGCTGCCTGGAATATATTGAGAAGTACCACTATAGAGGTGGGACTCAGAGAGAGAGAGAGAGAGAGAGAGAGAGAGAGAGAGAGAGAGAGACGTGGTGGCGGAGTGGGCAGTAAATCTGATTGAGCATGAGTGCATACTTCTGAGAAGGAGAGAGTATATTTGGAGGAAGATGAGTGTGTACTTCTAGGAGAAAGAGAGAGACAGAGAGAGAGAGAGAGAGACAGAGAGAGACAGAGAGAGAGAGAGAGAGAGGCAAGCAACATGAAAAGCCACTTCAAGTGAAACGAAAGCAGGCCAATTTTGCGTCGTAAGACTGAAAGAGAAGAAGAGAGAGACTCAATTTGATGGAACATAAGTGCATACTTCTGTGTGTGTGTGTGTGCGTGTGTGTGAGAGAGAGAGAGAGAGAGAGAGGAGAGAGAGAGAGAGAGAGAGAGAGAGAATGCATATACAGTAAAGGCAGAATAATTGCATATTCATAAAAGAGAGAGAGCTATAATTTTGATTCTATCTTCAAGGCACCAAAGATGGCGCCTTGTTTTCGACGATAAATATATCGATAAATATTACTGAGTCAAGTACATGAACATTTTAAGCAATAAGCAAAGCTACTCATGTAAAGGTCGCCTTGGTGAATGTTGTTGAAAATTATATACTTTACGTATTTTAAGTATTTATAACACAATTGATGGATCCAACAGCTGCGATTCTGGGATGGGCCAACCCTTTGGCCGGTTAGCTTTTAATGAATGCTAAACACATAAGGCCCCAACGACCATATATGATGGGACAGGGGTGCCATGATGGGCACCAGACGAGCTAACCTCAGCACCCATCACCTCAACTATTGTTTCCAGAACGTTAGACTTAAACAGTTATCGCTCTCAATGGAATGTAATTTGCAGATGATTTCTGACAGAAAGATGATGTTATTTGATGTAATTTGCTGATGATTTCTGATCAAAAGATGATGTAATCTAGGGATGATTTGTGATCAAAATATGATGTAACTTGCAGATGATTTCTGACAAAAAAATGATGTAACTTGCAGATGATCTCCAGCTTACTCGCGGCGCGTGCTTAAAGCCTATACGTTCAAATAGCGGGTTGTTTCAACAACGAAAATGTCAATAAATGCGCTATATTCTATTAGTAATAATTGAGCTGTACTGTTTAAAATCCACATTATTTATTTGATTACATTTTCATTCTAATATATAAATCATAAATATCCTATCCTATAATTCCTGTATCTTGACGTGAGTCGAGACATCTTTTTCAGACGTTTTTAGTCTTTCCCCCAAGAAGAAGAACAACAATAATAACAACAAAGTTGGGGAGTAAGCCTACAATCAGCGAATATCGAGAGGTCAGCGAATGATAAAATATAATAACTTAAGAGAATGAGATTAATAGTAACTTATCTTAAAAAAAAATGAGTTATAAGTGAAGAATCATCTTTCGGTACAAAGTTGATGAAAACTTGAGAGAGAGAGAGAGAGAGAGAAAGAGAGAGAGAGAGAGAGAGAGAGAGAGAGATTGTACAATGAAGTAGGCCTTGTGTTAAAAGACACTCTTAAGGAGAAAGAGTGTAGATTGTAAATGTCTGAGAGAGAGAGAGAGAGAGAGAGAGAGAGAGAGAGAGAGAGAGTGGCTTATCGCGCGCATGATTAAAAGTTAGAAAAATAAGAGAAAAAAAAACATGAACATACGCTCCATTCAGACATCGAAATTTTCCTCTCTATAACGATGTAGAGTCTCTCTCTCTCTCTCTCTCTCTCTCTCTCTCTCTCTCTCTCTCCTTTCAAAATGCAGTATAAAGAGGTGAGATTCTATTAAAGCTTTATTAAAAGCATTCTTACAAGTCGATTTACACGTCTCTCTCTCTCTCTCTCTCTCTCTCTCTATCATTTCGTACGCAACCAAATCATGTTATAAATTTATAAATGCCCAATTTATGCCACTGCCCGTCCTCCTCCTACTCCTCCTCTTCCTCTCCCAGCAAACAAAGGTAAAAAAAAATGGTGCGGAAAAAAGTGAACCAGTTTATAAAGGTCATGGCTCAGCAACAGTCGAGATACTTTATAACCAGAAATTCCCACCTAAAAGGTTCGGTTGGGGCAGCTTTGGCAGGGCGGGGCATGTTTTGGGAGGGAGGGTGTACCTGGGATACCAAAGGAAGAAGGGCGGAGGGGGGTGGTGGTGACGCAAGAGAAAAAAAATAAAAAAATGGAGAGAGAGAGAGAGAGAGAGAGAGAGAGATGGACGATCGAGTGAGCAAGAGAAGGATCTGAGTTCGATAACAAGTTTCCGATCTTACTTCATAGTGGATGATCTTTTAAAAGCTCCAAGTGATTTTGAAGGAAGAAGAAGAAGAAGAAGAAGACGATTGGGTTTGTTGGCTGGGGTAATTGGAAGTGAAAGGGTGTTAAGGAAGGAGAGAGAGAGAGAGAGAGAGAGAGAGAGAGAGAGAGAGAGAATTTTTAAAATAATTTTCTAAGAGAGAGATGGAGGTGAGGAAGTTAAATTCAAAATAATCTCAGAGAGAGAGAGAGAGAGAGAGAGAGAGAGAGAGAGAGAGAGAGAGGGGAGGTGAGAAGGTCGAATTTAAAATCATCTGAGAGAGAGAGAGAGAGAGAGAGAGAGAGAGAGAGAGAGAGAGAGTTATAAGGATTAGGAAGTGTCAGAGACTTATTAGTCCATTCGAGGAGACATCGAAGGAGGAGTTACAAGGCTTTAGGATGTCTCAAAGACTTATCAGAGAGAGAGAGAGAGAGAGAGAGAGAGAGAGAGAGAGAGAGAGAGAGAGAGAGGGAAGCACTACCTACGCCAATAACCGCGCGTTAAAAATGACACCATGCGCCTAATAAATAATGCAAAAGTCGTCCAGAACACTCACTGACATTAAAAATTCTTTTTGTTTTCCAATCTTCATCTACTCTCGTGTCTGTCTCTCCGCTTCTGCTTTCGTTAACGTTAAAGTTCGTCCTGAATGGAACGAGTTCCCTCCCCCAGAAGATGAAAGTGTGCCTGAGTGTACAGATCTATCAGGCAGGCAAAATGCTAACAACTCCACCCTAGTTTTATTTTATCTATACTTTTTTTTTTTCAATACTCTGGGTTACTGAGACACATTGCGTTCACCACCCTGTCGAAGACACAGGTTCTTGAGCGGCTAAGTGTAATAGCCAAACGATGACTTGGCTTGCTTTCGGGGTAGTTTTATTTTTTAGTTTTTCTGTGTGCCTTGTATTCCGAAGTCGACAGAACGACCTTTACCATTGTTTTATGCAGATTGTTGTTTGCAACCTGCCAGCTTGGGCACGGGGGTTTGCAAAAACCGATAAGTAACTGGGTGCCTGACTTCGCAATTGAACTTTTTCAGAGATGTTACAAGGAGTTACAAGGATTAGGATGTCTCAAAGACTTGTTTGACCATCCTAAGAGGAGACATCGAGTGCTCACTTATCTGTAGGAGCAGGTTTTACTGTGCATTCACCTTACCTTACCTTACAGACATTACATCTTGTTCGGGTTGCCCCAGGTCCCTCAGTGTGAGGCACCTCTAATGTCTACCAGAGAGTTGCTAGTGCATATTACGGTATATTTTGCATCTTCCAATCTTGGATGGTCTGGGATGCAGTTTAGATATTTGTCGAGCTTATTCTTAAACACATCTACGCTCACTCCTGATATATTCCTCAGATGAGCTGGCAACGCATTGAATAGACGCTGCATTATCGATGCTGGTGCGTAGTGGATTAATGTCCTGTGTGCTTTCCTTATTTTTCCTGGTATAGTTTTGGGCACTATTAATCTACCTCTGCTTGCTCTTTCTTATATGTTTAGCTCCATGATGTTTTCAGCAATTCCTTCTATCTGTTTCCATGCCTGAATTATCATGTAGCATTCTCTTCTCCTTTCTAGACTATATAATTTTAAGGATTGTAGTCTTTCCCAGTAGTCAAGATCCTTTACTTCTTCTATTCTAGCTGTAAAGGACCTTTGTACACTCTCTATTTGAGCAAAATCCTTTTGATTGTGTGGGTACCATATCATATTGCAGTATTCAAGTGGACTACGAACATATGTTTTATAATGCATAATCATGTGTTCAGTTTTTCTTGTTTTGAAGTGCCATAACAACATTCCCATTTTTGCTTTACATTTTGCCAATAGAATTGCTATTTGATCATTGCATAACATGTTCCAATTCAATATCACACCAAGGTCTTTAACTGCTTCCTTATTTGTGATTGTCTCATTATTAGGTCCCCTATATGCATATAGCTTTCCTTCTCTGTCTCCATAATTTATTGATTCAAATTTATCAGAGTTAAATACCATCCTTTTTACCTCTGCCCAATCATATACTTCGTTAAGGTCTCTTTGTAGAGCGTTCCTATCTTCATCACAAGTAATTTCTCTACTTATTCTTGTGTCATCGGCGAAACTACTCACTACCGAGTCCTTAACATTACTGTCTATGTCTGCAATCATAATAACAAACATTAATGCACCTAACACCGTACCTTGTGGCACACCGGATATTACCTTAGCTTCATCCGATTTCTCATCGTTTGCAATAACTATCGGGTTTTATGTTGTGTAAAAATTCTTTTAACCATGCTTCCTACTTTATCCTAACGATAATTGTTTGGTTTTCTAATTTTCTTTGCTAATATATTATGGTCTACTTTGTCAAAAGCTTTTGCAAAGTCTAGATAAACCACATCTGTTTCATTTCCGCTTGTTTTCATATTTTTGAATTTGTTCTCCCAAAAACACGGTGGACTAACAGTTGGGTTTGTGTACTTTTTCCGGGTACGAAACCGTGTTGTCCTATATTTAAACAAATTATTTTTTATTAAATGTTTCATAATATTTTCTTCATTACCCTTTCATACACTTTCATAATATGTGATGTTAGACTCAACAGGCCTATAATTACTTGCCTCTAGTCTTGATCCACTTTTGAAAGTAGGGGTGATATATGCTAATTTGTGCTCATCATAAATGCCTGCCTATCTACACTTTGTCTTAATAATATGCAAGTGGCTTTGCTATAGAATGAACTACTTTCTTTAACAAAATAGCAGGGACTCCATCCGGCCCTGCAGCAGCTCCATTTTTAATTTCATTAAGTTGCTGCACAATAATTCAGCTTCATTAATTTCTATGTCAGCTAAATATTCACTATTTTCTTCCCTTACTTCTATATCATTATCTTCATTATCTATTCTAGGGGTGAATTCTCTCTTATATCGTTCTGCCAGTATGTTTGCAAATTTCCTTTTTTTCATTCGTTAATCTCCCTTCAATTCTCAGAGGGCCTATTTCTATTCTTCTTTTATTCATCTTCTTCGCATATGAGTATAATAGTTTTGGGGTTTGCTTGATATTTAATAGGGTTTTTTGTTTTTTCTTCAAGTCCCGTTTTTCATTTTCTTTTGATTGTACAAATTTTTGCTTTTGCGCTGCATTTTCTTTCTATCTTTACATTTTAATTTGATAACTTTCCATGCATTTTTTTCTTTTGCAAGACCTTTTTTCCACTTTCTGATTTTCTGGAACAAGATCCTTGTCTCTTTTCTTCTTCGGTATTTTCTCTAATATTTTATATAATATCTTTGTATTTACCGTTATATCATCACTTACGAAAAATGTTATCCCAATCTTTGTTTAATTCTTCATTTATTCTGACCATTTTATATTTTAATGTTGAAGTTGTATTTTCCATATCCATCCCACTTTTTCATTTCTTGCTTATCTCTATTTTCACTTGCTTTGGTTTGGAATGAACTGTTAATTCTATGACATTATGGTCTGAAATACTCGCATTATAAACTATTATTTCTTTAACATAATTCACCTCGTTCACAAATACTAGGTCTAAAGTATTTTCATTTCTTGTTGGCAGGTGATTTATTTGTTGAATGCTGTATTCTAGTAGCATATATAATAGCTTTTCGAATTGCCTCTTATCTTCTGCTCTGCTATTACTCTCTTTCTTATATGTATAAATACAACCACTATCCTCTATTCGTTCTTTCCATTCTACGAAAGGAAAGTTGAAGTCACCAGATAGGAGAATAAAGTCCAGTCCTTGTGATTTCTACATATATCATCCAATTTTTCAATTATTAAGTCAAACTCTTTAGTATTAGGAGGTCTATATATTACTATGTTCATCAATTTTTCAGATTCAAATTCTACCGAATTAGTTCCAATCTGAATTACTTATTTTCAGATAATTTTCCGTGTTTTTTTGTCTGCCCATATATTGCGGTTCCCCTGATTCCTGATGATTTTCTATTCTGATCTATAAGTTTGGAACCCGTTTTATTTGATCGTCATTCCCAGTCTCTTGGGAATACCAGGTTTCACTTATACTCATTATATCTATTTTCTTTTCAAATTGGGTTAGTTCTTCTGAGTACTCTATTTTTCTTTTTGCTCATTCATCACTATGATGGTTTGCATGTTTTCTCCTTCATTAAATATGGGTAATAATAAGGATTTTCCCACGTCTCTTTCCTGTTCTAGTATGTTGTTGTTTTCTTCATTTCCAGAAATTCTGACATTAAAAAATCCAACTTTTCCATAATATTTGATCTTACTTCATCATAATTATTCATTTTGTGTCTGAGTCTGCAATTTTCTCCGTATCTTCAATATCCTCTTGCATCATAAATACAGTATCTCTTAGGCTTGTAGATCTTGGGCTGTATCTTGGAGCTGATGCTTGGAAATTCTTTGCTGACGCTCCATATCGCGGTGATGGCTTACTTTTTTCCTTCACCTCATATTCTTTCTTCCTCCCTTTATTTGTTTCTTTCTTATTTTGGATTTTATTATTTGATTGATTATTTAATTGATTTTGATTCATAGCTACAGGGTGCATATATTTATATTTTTTGTCGAACTTACATCCTTTTCCTTCTTTTAGGTTTTTGGATATTTTTGGATGTAGATCTCTGCAATCATCCTCATAGCCGTCTAGGTATGCACATTTGCCATAGATTTCATAGTTGTGACATACCTTGGGATGTTTGTAGTAACATCTTTCTCCGAATCTGCAATTCCCTTTTTTCAAAAGGGTGCAGACTTTGTATTTCTTGTCTATTATTTCCTCTTTCCCATCAGTGTGCTGATCTGGGTAGAGCCTCTTCGGGATTTTCTTTTGTGTTGTCATGTCGTAATTTATTTCTTCGTATATATGCTGCTTGATTGCCTCATATGTAGTATCAATGAGTATCTCTGCATCCATACTTTTATCTTGTTCTTTGTTTTCCTTATTTTTTTCTGTCATTTCAGTTTTGTTTACTTCTCTTCCGTTTTCCTCTTCTTCTTCCTCTTCTTCATCCTCAACTATTTGTACATTATGTCTTGATTTAATAACATTGTCTATCCATGATAGACATGTTGCAACAAAAAATTCTTTGTATCTTTTCTCAAATATTGTATTACCTCAGCACACTGTGGATGGGTCGGAATGTGCATTGCAGCACATTTCTGATTAGGTTTTGTGGATTGACTATGCTATACCAAACCTTACACAGTTTGCAGCTTGGCATTCTTTTTCCTAATGCATCAATTAGGATATTCACCAAGATTCACCTTATTCATTTCTTTGTCGGAAATATTGTTGGTTTATGTATATTTTCTTTATTGAGGCTCTTGACCACTTGGATTTTATTTGGAACTTCTTCAATTATTTCAAGATGTTTTCATTAGATTTGTTCAGTTTGAAGGATTATATCCTTCTAATATATCTATGAATGCTTTTGTATCTTTTGGTTAGGACGTTGCTGATTTCATAGATGAGAGAAATGCCAGTTCCCTTCCTGCTACCTCATCGTATTGCGAAATCTGCTAAACACGCCAAATTACGCCACCTCTTCCCGCAGTTGGAACTACTGCCATCTTGATCTGATTTACAGTATTTCACTTGATGAACGAACTTAGTAGACGCTTTATCCTACTATTTTCACACTAATGTTATCACCGACAGTTCACGAACACTTCTAGATATATTTCGATTTCCAGACGTATGTTAAACGCGTGATATCTGTTGATTAATCAGACTGTGTGAGGGAACGTCTCACCAAGCAAAATGGCACTGAGAGAGAGAGAGAGAGAGAGAGAGAGAGAGAGAGAGAAGAGAGAGAGAGAGAGTGTTTGCAAGGAGTTACAAGGATTAGGATGTCTCAAAGGCTTGTCAGTCCATCCTTAGAGGAGACATCGAGCACTCACTTATCTGTAGGAGCAAGTTTTACTGTGCATTCACAGAGAGAGAGAGAGAGAAAGAGTGAGAGAGAGAGAGTGTGTATTGCAAGGAGTTACAAGGATTAGGATGTCTCAAAGACTTGTCAGTCCATCCTTAGAGGAGACATCGAGTGCTCACTTATCTGTAGGAGCAGGTTTTATTGTGCATTCACAGAGAGAGAGAGAGAGAGAGAGAGAGAGAGAGAGAGAGAGAGAGAGAGTGTGTGTGTGTGTTGCAAGGAGTTACAAGGATTAGGATGTCTCAAAAGCTTGTCAGTCCATCCTTAGAGGAGACATCGAGTGTTCACTTATCTGTAGGAGCAGGTTTTACTGTGCATTCACAGAGAGAGAGAGAGAGAGAGAGAGAGAGAGAGAGAGAGAGAGAGTTACAAGGATTAGGATATCTCAAAGACTTGTCAGTCCATCCTTAGAGGAGACATCGTGTGCTCACTTATCTATACGAGCAGGTTTTACCGTGTATTCACAGTGTCCTCCTAATGATTTTGTCTAGCTTTCTTTAAACTCTTCCATACTGTTGAGAGAGAGAGAGAGAGAGAGAGAGAGAATCAACTCTCTTATGGACCTTAAGACTCGATGAAGTAGAATATCGCACTTACAGCTGTTCAACACATCGTGGTATGGACCATTCACAAAAGGATATTTAGTCTCTCTCTCTCTCTCTCTCTCTCTCTCTCTCTCTCTCTCTCTCTCTCTCCACTCCTCTTTGTATACATGAACTCGTTTCTATGCTTTCAAGAGCTATTTTCGCTCTAATGGGAAGAGGCAGCCCACTTGGCATTTTTGGGTAGAGTAGATTTCCCCTTGGTAGTCTCTCTTATTGACACACCTCATTTTTGGCCTTTCCGCTTACTCGGGGAGTAAGCCTACAAGCTGCTATGTTGTTGTTGTTTTTGTTGTTCTTGTTGTGGAAGGGGGGGGGGGTGGGGGGGGGTAAGAGAGAGAGAGAGAGAGAGAGAGAGAGAGAGAGAGAGAGAGAGAGAGAGTGGAGAGTAGCATTGCATCGAGAGAGAGGATTGTATCCTTAGAGAGAGAGAGAGAGAGAGAGAGAGAGAGAGAGAGGGGGGGGGGGCGGGGAAAGTAGCATTGTATCTACACACATACACACACACAAAGAGCGAGAGAGAGGAAGGTAACGTTGTATCCACATACACACACACACACGAGCGAGCGAGCTAGCGAGAGAGAGAGAGAGAGAGAGAGAGAGAGCGAGAGAGACGGAGAGAGAGCGAGAGAAGAGAGCGACACGTGCGGGAAAGGGTTACTAAAAAAAATGAAAAAAAAAATCACAAAATTCAGGTAGACGGTCCTCGGCAATTCCTTTTCATCTGTAGACAGAAATAGGCACATCCTCGCATTTATAGTGGGCAAACATTCCGTTGGCAATGATTAAAGGATTCTCTCTCCCATCAAAAGAAGTTATGATCTAAATCAATACTACAGAGATGGGAGCCTACGTCTAAGACCGGGTAATTCAGGAAATTCAAGAGAGCAAATAGAAACGAAAAACGAAAAAAGGTCACGAAAAGAATGGGGAAGTATACCGTGATGAAAGAAGATATATATATATATATATATATATATATATATATATATATATATATATATATATATATATATATATATCTATATATATATATTTAGACCCTTGTATATGTAACATGTTTAAGAATGACCTCAAAAATATAATTACAGACTTAAATTAGTTGCCTTAAAGATATTTTCTTTGTATATGTATGTTTAATATTCTTTGTGAATAAGTTTTTGTTTACCAAAGATCTGATTGTGGTCAGCTGTCGCCCTGTATAATCCTTTAATTGTCTTGTCCCTGTGTCTGAGGAGCTGGACTTAATCTTTTTGTTCTTAAATTGTACCCATGTTTATGCTTGTTTGGAAAGGTTACTCATCCTCCAAGTGTGTTGGATTCAGATCTTTTGGTAAACAAAAACTTATTCACAAAACATATTAAACATACATATACAAAGAAAATATCTCTAAGGCAACTAATTAAAGTCTGTAATTATATCTTTAAGGTCATTCTTGAACATGTTACATATACAAGGGTCTAAATGAAACAGGCCACGACTAATATTTTAAATTGCAATGGGAGGTAAGTTGTATTATGGCAGATTCTAAAAGATTTCGTGATAATGCATCTTTTGATCTTGCAATTACTGAACTACCAATCCAATTTATCCGGTGGTTGTTTTCACTTAAATGAATGAATATTGCATTAGATGTGCGCCCAGTCTTGACAGAATATTTATGCTGTTTTAATCTTACTTCTAAGACCTTGCTCGACTGTCCGAGATAAAAGGAGGGGCAGTCCATACATGGAATTTTTATATATTATGTTGTTGCTTTACCATTTTTTATTAACATTCCTTTTAGTGTGTTATTATAGGAAAAAACAAGGTTAACCTTAAAGGCTTTTAACAATGATTTGATTGTTTCAAATCCGTTAAAATATGGCAAACTGCGAATGTTCTTAGAATTTTCTTTCTCCGTGTTACACTATAAAACTATTTGTGGGCTTTATTATAGCAAATATCTAATATATGTGAAGGATAACATAAATCTTTCCCTATTTTTCTTATGTATTCAATTTCTAGATCCAAATATTGGGGACTGAGAAGAAAAAATTTATATTTTGATGTTAAGATGGTGGCCTGAATAGTAAAGAACATAAGTTAAGTTGTTGGTTGGTTTCCTATAAATACTGAATTTACATTGAAATAGTTCTCTATGTATCAAAACATCTAAGAAAGGGGGCCAATTGTCTTTTTCCAATTCTAGAGTAAACTTAATGGATGGTACCTGGTTATTTAATTTAGAGAGTAAATCATTTACATCAATACCAGCAGGCAGAAAGAGCTAAAATATCATCAACATATCTATACCACTTTACAGGAATATAAATGATATTAGGTAAGTAGCGTTTTTCAAAAAATTCCATGTACAAGTTTGAGAGGAGCGGTGATAAAGGGTTGCCCATTGTCATGCTAAATATTTGTTGATAAAATTCACTATTGAATATAAACATAAAATCACAAATGCACAACCTAGTGAGTGAAATAATCTGACTTACAGGTAGAGGTAATTCATGCTGAGTTAGCTGATTACCAAGATATTCTAAAATAGAGTCTATAGCAGTGGTTCCCAAACTATCTTACCTGACGCCCCTTTTTGCCCCTTTTTGCTTCCAGTAGACCCCCCCCCCCCCCCACCCCCCCCCCCCCCCCCCCCACCTCCTCTTTTCTTCAGGTGAAATGATTCTTGCATTTATTTCTTAGCATTGTTCAGGAAAACAGATTTCTGTTTGTATTAAATCTTAACAATGACAGCCACTCAAACAAATAATAATACATTCCAGAGACATTTCTCTAATAGAAAACGGATTGGGGTGACTGCTATAATTATACTTTGCATGTATGTAATGGCAGATATTTGTTCTTTGAATGATTTTATTATTCTAAGTAAACAAATATTTTTGAGGAGATGACTAGTCTCACGCCCCCCTTGTATCTTCCTTACGGCCGCCAGTTTGGGAACCACTGGTCTATAGGGACTTTAGTAAAAAGAGAACATACATCAAAACTAACGAATCTATCAGTGGGGCAAAGAGTAATTTTGTTTAATTTATCAATTAAATCTAGAGAATTATATATATGAGAATCGGAGATGGTTCCAAGTAACAGGGACAAGATCTTTGTGATATATTTCGAAAGTTAATATGAAACTGAGCCAACAGTACTGATAATAGGCCGCATAGGGTTATTTTCCTTGTGCGTTTTGACTAATCCGTACAGGTAAGGTAGCGAAGGAGATTTGACTGACAATTTGCCTAGTAGTTCTGTTTTATCTTTAAGGATTTTTTTCACTGTGCTATTAAAGCTTTTTATGACTTGATTAAGGGGATTTTTTGTTAGTTTTTTTATAAGTCACATCATCATCCAGTAGGGCTTGCATACGTGATATGTAGTCAGCTTTTTCTAAAATTACTATACTATTTGACTTATCAGCTTTTGAAATGTGGATAGTATTGTCCTTTTTAAGATCGGTCAAACTTTTCTCATAGCGAGCAGGGAAGTTACTTTCATGCTTAACATTGGCAGCTCCGTAAACAGTACCTTTAATTATGTCAACATGATTTTGAGGAAGATCACAATATTTTTAAATTTACTCAGGGATGACACAATCATTAAAGCATAAGAAAGATAAACCATATCCAAGCGCACTCAAACATTTTCACTTACTTGTTTACTTGATAGGTTTACAACACAACCTTGACGTGCAAAATTAGTCCAATCACTGGTATCAATAAGATTTTTGAGTTTTCTGTCGAGTTTCCTTTTTAGGGCATCTGTAGTCCTACGCAGTTTTTCGTAAATTTCCCGTCGCAGCGAGTCCTTCCAATCAGCCGGGATAGAATGATTGAAAGAGATCCTTGTTTTTTCCAGTTCC
>NC_061091.1:2531006-2533506 GCF_015104395.2 Macrobrachium nipponense | reverse complement strand
GCGCCTGGAAAAGCAAATCATGGTGATGAGATCTGACTTAAGTAAACTGAAAGAGATGACAGAAAAAAGGCTAAGAAGCAAGAAAACAAGGGAGGAGCTGAATGAGAAATACAAAGTACAAGAGAGTGGACTAAACAATAGAAGATGTAAAACAGAGGCTTAAGACCAAAGCACATAAGATCCAACGGTACATGAACAAGAATAAGGGATACCAACTAAAGAAAATGCCAAACTGGAAAGCCCCAGGTCCCGATGAAGTCCATAGATACTGGCTCAAAAACGATTAGCAGAACAACTCCAGCATTGTATCTCAAATCACCATGCACCCAAATGGGTAAAACAGAGGCTCAAGACCAAAGCACATAAAATCCAACGGTACATGAACAGGAATAAGGGATACAAACAGAAAAAACTATTCGAAACCAACCAGAAAAGACTATACAGCCAACTAAGAGGGGAAGACAACCACCCAGAAATTTCTGAAGCTGAACCAAAATTCACAGAGATCACGACAGACACTGTCAGACACCAACTAAAGAAAATGCCAAACTGGAAAGCCCCAGGTCCCGATGAATTCCATGGATACTGGCTCAAAAACGAATAGCAGAACAACTCCAGCATTGTATCTCAAATCACGATGCACCCAAATGGGTAAAACAGAGGCTTAAGACCAAAGCACATAAGATCCAACGGTACATGAACAGGAATAAGGGATACCAACAGAAAAAACTATTCGAAACCAACCAGAAAAGACTATACAGCCAACTAAGAGGGGAAGACAACCACCCAGAAATTCCTGAAGCTGAAACAAAATTCACAGAGATCACGACAGACACAGTCAGACACCAACTAAAGAAAATGCAAAACTGGAAAGCCCCAGGTCCCGATGAAGTCCATGGATACTGGCTCAAAAACGATAGCAGAACAACTCCAGCATTGTATCTCAAATCACCATGCACCCAAATGGATGACCACAGGAAGAACATCCTTAGTACAAAAAGACAAGGGTAAGGGAAATATAGCCAGTAACTACAGGCCTATCACCTGCCTACCAATAATGTGGAAGTTACTAATAGGTATCATCAGTGAAAGAGGAGACAAACACCATCCCTCACCAACAGAAAGGCTGCAGAAGGAAGTGTAGGGGCACAAAAGACCAGCTCCTCATAGACAAAATGGTAATGAAGAACAGTAGGAGAAGGAAAACCAACCTAAGCATGGCATGGATAGGCTATAAGAAAGCCTTCGACATGATACCACACACATGGCTAATAGAATCCCTGAAAATATATTGGAATACAATACTTACAAGCTCTGGAATAAGACTAGCAGAGGTTAATATCAGGAGAGGGATATTCCAGGGCGACTCACTGTCCCCACTACTCTTCGTAGTAGCCATGATTCCCATGACAAAAGTACTACAGAAGATGAATGCCGGGTACCAACTCAAGAAAAGAGGCAACAGAATCAACAATCTGAAGTTCATGGACGACATCAAGCTGTATGGTAAGAGCATCAAGGAAATAGATACCCTAATCCAGACTGTAAGGATTGTATCTGGGGACATCAGGATGGAGTTTGGAATAGAAAAATGCGCCTTAGTCAACATACAAAAAGGCAAAGTAACGAGAACTGAAGGGATAAAGCTACCAGATGGGAGCAACATCAAACACATAGATGAGACATGATACAAATACCTGGGAATAATGGAAGGAGGGGATATAAAATACCAAGAGATGAAGGACACGATCAGGAAAGAATATATGCAGAGACTCAAGGCGATACTCAAGTCAAAACTCAATGCCAGAAATATGATAAAAGCCATAAACACATGGGCAGTGCCAATAATCAGATACAGCGCAGGAATAGTGGAATGGACGAAGGCAGAACTCCAAAGCATAGATCAGAAAACCAGGAAACATATGACAATACACAAAGCACTACACCCAAGAGCAAATACGGACAGAATATACATAACATGAAAGGAAGGAGGGAGAGGACTACTAAGTATAGAGGACTGCGTCAACATCGAGAACTGAGCACTGTGGCAATATCTGAAAACCAGTGAAGAGGGGATGGGAAGAAGGAATAATAAAAGTAGATGAAGACCCAGAAATATACAGAGACAGGAGAATGACAGACAGAACAGAGGATTGGCACAACAAACCAATGCACGGACAGACTAAAGAACTAGCCAGCGAGGACACATGGCAATGGCTACAGAGGGGAGAGCTAAAGAAGGAAACTGAAGGAATAATAACAGCGGCACAAGATCAGGCCCTAAGAACCAGATATGTTCAAAGAACGATAGACGGAAATAACATCTCTCCCATATGTAGGAAGTGCAATACGAAAAATGAAACCATAAACCACATAGCAGGCGAATGCCCGGCACTTGCACAGAACCAGTACAAAAAGAGGCATGATACAGTGGCAAAAGCCCTCCACTGGAGCCTGTGCAGGAAACATCAGCTACCTTGCAGTAATAAGTGGTACGAGC